>NW_008588955.1:0-53461 GCF_000691845.1 Merops nubicus
AGCGCCTTCGTCACGGTCTGCCCGGGGGTTGCGCCAGGCGTGTGCGGGTTCGCCAGGCCGGTAACTTCAAGTGGAACGACTGGCCCTCGGGTCACTGCTGTAACTTTACTGCAAGATTTTTGTTAGCAACAGAGCTTCAGGCTTAAGCCTCGCTATAATAGACGAGGTCTGTTGCACAGGGCTACCGGCACAAGTGGCCTTGCGTAGGGACTTGCCTCCACAGAGGAGTTAACGGTCGATGCAGCACTTCCCATCTAGTTGTGTTAACACCCTGTGATGCGAGTGTGTATTTATGCTTTCAGACTTCCAGTTGTTTCTCTGTAAAACACTGAAATTTGGTGTTATCCTGTAAGGTACTTAATGGTTCTTGTTAAGGTAGTTCCAGAAGTATGGCACGGGTCATGTTTCCTTGAACACCTGAAGCTGTTTGAGAAAAGCCTTCCTCCCTCCTCATCCCTCCTGTTGCTCTTTGGGTTTGCTCCTGTGCTGCCCCTTCCGTTTTTCCATTTTAGTCTTCTGCATTCACTGTGTGAACCAGATTAAGAACTGATGTAGGATAAAACAAAACTTTTTTTTCCGTAGTTAACTTTAACTTGGGACACCTACTGTGTTTCTTTAACTGGATAGACACTCATAGTCTTGCCCTGGTGCTTGGGAGGTGGCAGCACAGTATTGGGAGTGAACAAATGGAGGAGGAGGGTACAACACCTTCATTTGGCAGCACTGTCAGCTTGTTCTGATTTGAGTGGCTATGGCACCGGTAGTCTTGCCTTGCAAACACCAAGCACTGCTGACTGTAAAGCCACAGGTGTAAATATTTGCACTAATTCTAAGTAAGCATGGTGCTGGTGAATGTCCTGTGAGCAATTTTCCCCCTTTCTGTGTTTTTTAAAGAAGGTCTCAGTGCAGTTATGATGTTCTGCTTCAGAAGAACAGAGAAGTAGAGTAAGCAAGCTTTTTCCTCAAGGATTTTTTTCAGCTGTGTGTTTGGAAAACATGGGAGATGCAACATGTGAATGGAAAAGCCATTGAAGTCAAACTGGGAAAGCTTAAAAACCTTGCTGTTTCATGAGATGGTCTGGTCAGTTAGTAGCTTGCATTTGATACTACACTCAAATATGTCTTGGAATCCTCAGGCATTTGAGATAACTATTTCTAAAGGCAGGAAGGCTCATTGAAGAAATGATTGTGAGAAATCTTAGGAAAAATCCAAAGTATAGTGTCATTGTCAGATGATGTAGGAGGAGTATAAGAAAATTTTGTATCTTTCTGGCAGCTGCTTGCTGGTCAAGCAGAGATTTATACCTGGGTGCCTTGCATTCTTTTTTTTTTTTTCATAATTTTAGAAGGGCCAGATCGCTAACTTTCAAAATTATGGTCTAAATGTTGGAACCTGGTGGGGAGAAGTCACTGTTTAGGGGTACCAGCTATGTACAGCTTTCTCAAATAGCATCAGTGATGGGATCTTAGAGCTGCTGAAGATATGACTGCTGAGGTATAACAGATTTGGCTACTTGATTTGCCTTCTGGCTGTTGAATTTTGATTATTGGGCCTTTACACAGGTTAATGCTTCCTGTGTGTTGAATATATTTGTCCGTATATGTGTATATCCATGCTACGTACACGCCACATACAACACTTGAGAATCTTTAAGTGGAGTTATCTGTGGAATGCAAAGTAATCAAGTATGAAAAAAGAGGCAGCTTACATGTGAGAGTGCAATTTCTACTTAATAGGAAAAAAGGGAGAAGTAAGGATGAGGAAGGAAAAGCGGTGTTTTTGCAAGAAAGCTCATGACAGAGTCCTTGAGAGAAGTAAGAGGCAAGAAGAGGTGGAAATAAAATGAGTATATTGATGGGAAGAGAAAGGGGTAGGAAAGCCATTAGTATGAAGGCTTGTTGCAGTCACTGGCAGTTTATCTGGAAGAGGCTGGAACATGTGAGAAGAGAGCTTTGAGACAGGGCAGCACGTTGCTGTGCCCTCCTGTAGGCCTTGGTAGTGCAGGGAAGCTTTACTCATTTTTAATGATGTGAGAAAAAGGCTCTGAGTCTGCCTCTACCTAGCATGTCTCTGTTGTGGTTACTTGAGTTGTTCTGAGTTTTTTGGTTGGTTAGGTTTTGTTGTTTGTTTGTAGTTTGCTGTGTGTGTTTGTTTGTTTTTGTTTGTTTTTTTTTTTTTTTCTTTTTTTCTTTTTTCACCTTAAAAAAAAAAATAATAATTTGAGATTCGAGGGTGTTTTCTTCATGATACAGGTTTCAGGCTTCCCTTACAACTCCCTCCACAGAGAGAGACCAGTATGTAACACAGCATGGACACTTAACTGTTGTTCCAGCATGAGCAGAAGAGGGTGAAATTGTTCACCTTAAGTTTTAAATAGGTTCTATTACTTTGTCTCTTGATGAGATCTGAACTGATAATCATTCTCATAGGTAGGAGGAGAGGGGAACTTGCTGCCTGCTAAGACTGTGTAGTAACTGACTTTGGCTAACCTGGAGATTCATGAAATATCATTGGTGGCTGGGAAAGTAATAATTTGAAGTTTGGGTTTCAGCATATTAGAAACACCATTCTGTTGAAATACCAAGATAAATAACATTTTTTTCTTTTGCTTTCCTGGTAAGTCCTGCATTCGAATTACTTTGATTCTGCTAACAGTCAATCTGTTTAGAGATTGAAATTCAGTGAATGCAACAATCTCACTATAAGCACCTTAATTAAAAGAGATGGAAGAACCATCTAGCAATTAAAAATTGTGGGATACTGGAGAAAAATAACTTACTTTCTGACTGTATGCAGTTAAGGGAGTGTATGGTTAGGAAGAATCTGTGGATGGATTCAAAACTGATTTAATGCTTCAGTGTAATACTGCTCTATGTAAGCTGAAAGCCAGACATCTCAAAGGGTATTGTCATGATGTGAGGAAATGAACGCAGAGAGGAGAAAGAAAGCAAATCTAAATGAAAATGGTGAAGTTACCTCTTCAAGTGGTGCATCAGCTGTTTATGTCCTTCCCGTTTGCTGGAATGCTAAGAGAGTTCAGTAGAAAAATGGTATTTATGATCTGTCAAGGCATTTGTGGGAATAATAAAGAGTGCAAGGAAAATTACTTTTTCTTCACTGCAATTTTAAACTGCAATGTATTTCTCCACTGGAGTGTTTTGCTCTGAAGCAAATGGCTAATGGTTTTCTAATGCTGCATCTGAAAAAAAAAATCTTGCTTAAAATAGTGAGATTGGCACATATTTAAGGGGAAAAGGTGCCTTTATTTTCCACGAGAACTTATTGGAATCTACCTATTATTGTGAGCAGATTTTTAGTAATGTCTTTTTTTTTTGACAGATTTTTTTTTAACGTCACTTTTTTTGTGATTGAGCTTCTAACCTTAGATGGTTCTGTTATGCTTGTAGAAGTTGAAGAAGAAATAATCTCAAACTAAAAAAAATGATTGGAATATAGGTTTTAGATATCATGTTCTTTATTTCTGTTGTGTGCAGTATCTCCAAGTCAGTTAGGAGCTGCAATGATATAAACAAATTTTAATTTCTCTGGTGTTTGTAGGTCTTCAAAGGAGCAATCTCCAAATAACTTGTTGCATAAATGCTTTTGTAAACAAGGTCTCGTACTACTTTCTCTGGAAGACAGTTCTGAATTCTTACAGCTATCCTAATGGGCAACTTTTTTTTTTTAATTGAAGAGTTTGGTGTGTACATGCTAAAAACAGCTTGTGTGGTTTTGTGATTTGTTGATACTGCTTGTAGGCTCATCTCATGAGATGCTTCAAGATGCAAGGGAATGATTGTTTCATCTTGATTTTATAGATGCTTTTGCTGAAATTCAACTTAATGTAACGTGGTTACAAAGATGAGTGCCGCAAACTGGACATTTTTCTTGTTACAGTGAGTTAGTGGTAGCAGCAGTGTGAATAAGCCCGTGCTTTAAGTGAAGATTAAGAAAAGGTAAAGATGTTAAATCTGAACTTTTAATCTACCTTCTTACTCCTTGAAGCCATTACCCTCATCCTATCACTACAAGCCTGTGTAAAAAAGTCCTTCCCCAGCTTTTTTATAGGCCACTTTCGGATACTGGAAGGCTGCAATAAGGTCTCCCCAGAGCCTTCTCTTCTCCAGGCTGAACAACGCCGACTCTCTCAGCCTGTCCTTGTATGAGAGGTGTTCCAGCCTGCTGATCATCTTTGTGACCCTCTTCTGGATCCACTACAATGGGTCCATGTCCTCCTTGTGCTGGGGGCTCCAGAACTGGATGCAGTACTCCAGGTGGGATCTCACAAGAGTGGAGTAGAGGGTCACAATCAACTCCCTCGATCTGCTGTCCATGCTTCTTTTGATGCAGCCCAGGATATGGTTGGCTTTCTGGGCTGCACTCACACATTGTTTGCTTATGTTGAGCTTTTCATCAACCAACACCCCAAAGTCTTTCTCCTCGGGACTGCTCTCAATCCATACTCCACACAGCCTTTATTTGTTCTTGGGATTGCCCTGACCCAGGTGCAGGACCTTGCGCTTGGCTTTGTTAAACTTGAGATTGTCATGGGCCCACCTCATGATCAGACCAAGGTCCCTCTGGATGGCATCTCTTCTCTCCAGTGTCTCAACTGCACCACACAGCTTGCTGTCATCCATAAACTTGCTGAGGGTGCCCTCATGCCCATGTGCCAACAAAGATGTTAAACAGCACTGGTTTGTGTACTGATCCCTGAGGAATACCACTAATCTCCACTTGGACATCAAGCTGTTGATGGCAGATCATTACGTGTGGCCACCCAGCCAATTCCAACAAGTGGTCCCACCATCAAATCCTTGAATCTCCAATTTAGAGTCCAGGACGCCATGCAGCACAAAGTATTGAGTGCTCTGCAGAAGTGTGGGGACAGACATTTGCAGATCTATATGTAATTTTAAAATGTGAATATTTCTGCTAAAAAGGAAAAAAAAATTCTAAACAATTAAATCTTGTTAACTTTTTTTCGAAGACGTGATCGTTACAACTTAGCGTTTGAGACTGCGTCTTGACTACTGTGTCCAGTTTTGATGAGCTCCCTGGAAAGCTTCGTAGCCACATGATTCTGAATCTAGTGGAGGGCCCCCAAGAAGCAGAAGAAGCTGGAAGACATAAAGTATGAGCAGAGGCTGAGAGCTGGGTTCGCTTAACTAGCTGTCTGGAGGACATAGAGAAGATGGAGCCACGCTCTTGGCAGTGTGTGACAATTGGATGAGAGGCAATGGATTTAATTGGGAAGGATGGGAAATTTTGATTACTTATAAGGAAAATAATTTTTCCATGAGGGTAGTAAAATATTGGCAGAAGTTGCTCAGAGAGGTTGTGGAACCTCCATACCTGGAGATCTTCAGAACTAGATAGGATGAGAATTTTGGCAACTTGCTGTAATTAGACCTGCTTTGACTGGGGATTGGACACAAAGACCACTGAAGGTCCCCACCAGCCTTGGTTATTCCATGGCTACAGATAAGCTCGTGGATTGTGAGAGATTGCCCAGGGTTAGACATTAGCTTTTAGTTCTTGAACCCTTGTAAAAATGTGTGCCTTAGGGCTTATAGCATATACTCTGAAGCCTGCATCAGACCAGAGGAAAGAAATTACTTTCTGCCTCGTGCTTGGCTTTTTGACTGACTGCAGTTATTATGTCAATAATGTAAAAACTGAAGTGAGCAGAAAATTGGCTGACCTAGAAAAGGCTGTGATCTCCTTCAGATGTTTTAATTAACAAAACCCAATATTTCTGAAAAAGCATACCTGTGCATGGGGATACTTTTTTATACCAAATTCAATTCTAAAGGACTGTAAACCTTTGTTGAAGGAATAGTTAGTTGACATTTTATCTGGCTAAATGAATATTTGAGGCCATCATATTAAATCAGTAGGTGTAGTGCTGGTCTTGTTGAGAGTTTGTCTACCTGTACTGATACCAAAAACCACCCGTGGTAGCTGTTGATGTGACTGGCTTCTCTTAGATTTGAGTATGTGCTACTGAGAAGTCAGTTTGCATAAAGTGTTAAAATCTTTTAATTATATTATGACTGCCATTTCAAATTTAGCTGGTGATAAGCCTTAAGTTCTAAAAAAAATTATGCAAGTTCATTTTTTTAATTGTAACTACTTGAGTGATATGTGATGTTGTATTCTCCTGTATTAATCAGACAGCAGTAATGTTTTTCTAAATGTCATGCTTTCTATTTGTTGGGGAAAAAGAAAAGCTTCATCTTATCTATCTATTGACTTTAGATTGTCTAGGAGGAATATAAAACATTGGCCTAGCTTCAACAAGGTTTCCAATTTTTTTTTTTTTTTGCCTTCATTAAGAAAACATGCCTAGGAAAAGAACTTCTTTTAATTGAAAAGTATAGTGAATACTTTCAGCTGAGAAAGCAGGAGTTGAAAAGTTCAGGAAGTAATGAGGCTTAATGTCTGTGAAAGTCAGTGAGAGCAAATACTAAAGTATGTTAAGAATGCTTTCAGAGGTATCAGAGCCTAGAGATCAACTTGGTGGTGAACTGCTACAGACTTGCACTGTCTCTGGTAATCTTTATTGTAAAACATGACAGTGATTAAGCATGCAGTTAAGGAATTTTCTGTTAAAATGCTCTACACCTGAAATCTACTGAACATACTAGATAAAGTACTATTTTAGGTTTAAGGTAATTTAAGACAAACTGCAAGAAGAAGTATATTCTCAGTAGGATTCAAATTGTCAACCATATGTAGCAAGCAGGAAAAAGGAAAACAAACAAACAAACAAACCCACCCTAAATTGCGTAATCCACAAAAAAAAACCCAACCAAAACAATGCTTAAACATTATGAAGATTAATACTGTTTGTGCGGATGTGACAAGTAGATCTTAACAAAAGTATGCCAAATTTGTTGCAACAAGTTGTGAATCAAAATATTTGACAATACCTGCCAGCAAGAACAAATATTTAATTAGTGGAAGTTAGGAATACACTTGAGTATTTAAGTCTGTGTTGTAAAACAAATTTTCCTCCAGTGATTTTTTTTGTTTTTGTTATTTTTGGTAAAGCTTAAAGTGTGATTCAATTCAGTTGTTTCTAACTTTGGTTAGACTGCTTGGTCTTTCTACCCATGCAAGAGTCAGAGATATGAAGTCATAAGAACAAAACAGTGTAAGGAAAAGGGCTGGAGGTGATAATAAAATTACTTCAGAATAACAGCTCAGAGCAGCTTTTTGTGTAGAGTTCTCACTTCCTGCTGTAGTTTCTGTAATGCTGATACCCTTTATAATGCACATGACTGCTTTTGACAGTGCAGGCACATCCTAGAGTGGAGATGCATCCCATATCTACCCTTTTCATTCCTTATAGTTGGCAGAAATATTTGACAAAAAAGCAGGCAACTCATGGGAGTGGTCTTCCATGCTACGTGTCAAAAAAAAAAAAAACAAACTATGAAGCTGCTAGTAGAAAATTTTGCACTGTGGTATGTGGCAATGAGAAGCTACTGAATTGTAATAAGAATTTAGCAAAGTTGTGTTCCTGCATAAATAGTCGCATTTAAGGTGTTTACATAAAGTCTGCCAGGTTCCTCTGGCTGTCTTCTTCTGGCAGCATGAAATGAAATTTAGTACAGAGTGTTAGTGTTTTCCTGGGGCAGCAGCATAACCAGTTAACGTCTAGTTCTCTTACTCAGTGCTGTGGAGATTGCACTTGTAGCATCTTCTCTCCCTGAAGTTGTATGCCTGCCGTGCGAGGGATGTACCCAGGTTCCTGTGACAAATCCTGTGTGTTGTCCACAGTAGCGCCTGCACGTATTCCTGTACTTAAGCATGGCTTCTGTCTTCTCTAATGTTTTTGAAAGTTAAGCAGGATACCCTTCAGATGAATGTTTGGCTTCTTGTGCACTCATTTGCATCTACCAATTTCTACCGTGCTGACTTTGTTTAGGATGAATTGTTATTCAAGTTGCCTGCTGACACAGGTATAGCAAATATACAGAAAATCTTTCCTATTGGTTTTGGGAAACAAGTTTTTAATTAAAACAAAGTCAGGTTCACAATAATGCCAGTCTCATATGTGACCTGATTTGGGTGCTGGCAGTGAAAGCGTGGTTAAGTCTAAAATCTCTGCTGGTTTCATTTTGCCTTCTTTGTAAATCCTTGACAGGGTGAGCTGTGGTGGTCTCTGAAGATCCGACTGTTCAAATTTAGAAAATGGAAAATAGTGAAGAAGAATAGTAAAAGCAAGTTTACTGCTAACTGCTGTTTACAAACTGCAGTTTTTTAAATGCTCTGATAAAGGAGTTATCTTCACATCTAGTAAGATAGTGGAGATGGTAGTGAATAAAGCATGCAATTGGATACATTTTAGTGTGAATTTACACTCAGTGGAGTGGCTTAAATGAGAACTGTTTTTGTGTAGAGTACACTACTTTGTCCCTAATGCTGAATGACCTGTAATCACGCTGAGGTAACTGCAGAAGGGGTATTAGGCAAGTAGCTTTCCATATTTGTCATTAAAGAGTTTGAATAACTTGGTATAGGCAGAAATTCCTTTTCTGTCTGTGGAGCTGGAGTCTCGTTCTGATAGTACGTGACCTTACGGCACTGCGAGATCTGATGCTTTCTGGAGGCCAACATGATCTTTGAAGTGTAACTTTGTGCAATAGTTGGGTAAGAACATCAGGTTGGATATGCTTGTGCCGCACATGCTCACATGTCGTTGTCCCTCCTCCCCCTTGGAAAGGAAATTAGTCACGAAGCTGTAGCCAGCCACCTTCTTTTTCTGGTCTTTGGAGTTGTACTTGCTGCTCTTTGGCAGCAGGCTTGGAGCTTGCAGCATGTAAGCCTTCATTTGAAGGCTAATGTGTGGATTCATGAGGCATTCTTGGGGAAACAAATAGAATCACGGAAGCATAAAGTGGTTAGGGTTGAAAGGGACCTCAAGTGGTCATTTAATTCAACCCCCTCTGCCATGGGCAGGGAGGCTTGTATCTGAACAGTGGCTACAAATGTCTCTTCTGTAGGCAGTTCTAGAATGTGTTTATAGTCATTGTCTGCTTCATGAAAAGTCTGTGGAATTGCATTCAGAGTATTTCTTTAATGTTTAGTTCAGATAGCATAGCACAAAAACTCCCCAGTTTATGTAGTAGTTAACATGTAAGGATGTATAAGCACAGTAGAACACTAGGAGGTGAAATTGATTGGAGTATGTGCTGAATAATTACAGGTATTCCCAAAAGCACCTTTCCCAGTGAAATGCTGGGTTTGACCATGTGGAATAATTTTAGTTCTGGCATTTGTCACAACGAGAAGCACCTCTAAAGACCTGGAAAAAATTGGTATGCTTTTATTCCGATTTAAGTGGTGTATAGGGTTGGGTGGTTGTTTTTCCAGGGTATTTTTTCATAGCTATTTTTTTATTATTAGGTAACCTCAAATCCATACCCTTAGGATATAGCCATTTGTCTCTCCCAGATTAATTTACACTTACCTGGGAAAATACATCTAAGGCTTTGATGTGATCTCTATTTATTAGATGCTAGGTAATTTCCAAAGTAGTCACTGCCAGTTTTCTGTCTACTTATCCAGAAATCAGCTACCAGTAGACAGACACAGGTAGCAGGTATGTTGTGTGACTGCTCCTGAATAGCTGCTGTTCAGAGCCTGTCAGCATGAGGACACAAAATTCAACTTTATTTCATCAGGCTGTGAAATTGTAGCAATTGGACCTTTGGTGCATGATCTTTCTCAGGTCTGGATGCAATAAAATCTTATGATTTCATGAGCAGGAGCCACAGTGATAGTTAAGCAATCTCAAGTGTGGTAGAGAAAAGAAGACCTTCATGGTTTTTCCTCTGCAGCATTGGGTCACCAAATCTGTTGATTGTCACGGTGCTGCTGCCCCTCCTCTCACCAACAGTTTCTGGTTCTTGTTTGCTGAGATCTATCGAATGGGTTTGTGGAGCAGTGCTGTAAAACTATTAGGGTCTAATAAATAACCTTCTATATTTTATATTATATTTAATATAATTTATAAATAATGTTCTCAACCTGGATAAGTTCAGTGTTGGAGGGACGCTGTGCTGAAAATCAGAATCACCTTAGTTGTGCAAGCCAGAGGATGATACAGATGGCTCAAAGTGGGAGGGAGTGGGGCAGGGACATTTGGCTGGCACTGCACCTGAAAAAAACAGTATATGAAGCCGTGGCCTGCGTTAAAACTTTAAATTGCCATCATTGGAGCTGCAGTGTGAGAAACAAGCATTCCCATACCTGTTCCAAAGCATGGTCATTTTCTAACTTAAGCCACTGCCATGCTCAGTATGTTCTTAATACTGCTTCAGTATTAAACCTGGCCTCAAAGCGCTGCAAGCAAGTTACCTGCATCTGGGGTAAGTGCTGCTGCTAAAAGAGAAAACCTTACTCTGTCTTTGCTGGTCTGTTTCCACACTTGCACCACTTCTAAAATCTTGGCAACCACAGTGACCAAATCATGAATTTAACCTGGTTGAAACGTTGTGCTGGACTTCTGTGTCAGTAAAAGGAAGAGGTAGAAAAGAGCAGCAGGAGGAAGGTGCTGGTGCAGTTCATACCATAAAGTGACTGCATAGCTACAGCGTAATCGTTATCCCGAGACCAGACCCTTGCTTCTGAAAACTTGTTTTCAAGATATTGAGACCAGGCTTGAAGTGTACAGACTTGCTCTAGCACCTGAGGTAAGCAGGTGTCACTTACAAAATAACACAGCATCTGGTGAGGTAAGGCCACTAAGTATGTCTGGCTTCATTGATTCATCCACTGTTACAGAAGTTACTTCAACTCTGGCTTCCTTTTCCATATGGCAGTATGAGTGTCATAGGAGAATAACTGGTTTTATTCTCTCTGCTGGCCCCCGCCCCCCGTTAATTATTTGCTGTTGTCCTTTCTTGATGTATGTCGGATTAGCCTCTTTCCTAGGCATTGATATTTCTTTGATTGGAGTAGTTTTTAAAAATACATTTCTTCTTATATCTAGCTTCAAGCTGCAATTTGAGTACAAGCCAGAGCAGTTTTAGCAACATCCTAGATACATCCTTGTCCTAGCCTGCTTCTTGTTGTGTGTTATTAATATAGGCATTTACTGAAATGTATTGTCTTGGTTTCCTTCTAGCTGCTCCTGTGCTTATCTGGCAACATCCTTCATCATGTATTTGTTTACCAGAGAGTTACAGAATTGCATGTCAATCTTAATCTGTTTAGATTACCTAGTGGACTGTAGTTTCCCTAGGCATAGGAGTACTAGCAAAAATAAGTCTATTCTGCAAGGAGTAAGACACGTCACCTTTGATGCTACAGACGGGATTTATATCTTGGAAAGTGTTATTTCACATGTAGCTATTCTATTTATATGGTAGCACTTCCAGAATTTTTAGGAATGCAGGTAGAAATTTGCATCTAATGACTGGATCTCTGTTTTGATACATTGATTTTTGAGATCTGATCTTTAACTTCATTCTTTGAACAAGTAATCTAGTTAAAACCATGATGGTTTTGCCTTCAGTGTTCAGTGAGCCTTTGCCTTGTAGCTGTGAAGTTTTTCTTTAATAGACACAAATATGTGTTATAGTAGTCATACTTGAGATGGACATGCACATGTACTGTACAACTGGTCAAGCTCTTATCTTCAGGAGATGGTATGTAAGTAGCTAGGTGACTTTTAGTGTGGATTTTATGTAGAAAGCCTTGCTTTCTTCTGTGTGCTGACATGTATGCAATGTGAAGACTGTATACAATGACTTCATTGTCTGTGGTGTCATGTCCACCTCATGTGTGAGTACAGTGTTTACATCAGCATCTTTAGGCTAACAGCTGTGGAGACATATATTATGTTTGTTTTGTTACAGTATTACACATTTTCCAGTTTTTCAGTCCTCATAATCCTGAGAATGCATTGTTTAGATTAATAAACCTATTCATTTCTGTTTTGTTTTAACCTGTAGTGAGCCTGGGAAACCTCACTGTTATTTGGGCCTACCTAGTTCTTGGTGAAAGAGGAGGGCGGGTTTCTCATCATAGTTGGCCTGGATCCAAGCAATTAGCTCTGTGTAGCTTCACAGGCTAAGAAACTTTAACGAGATATTAGATTAAACTGCACTAAATTGGTAACTGTGGTTATATCCACTGACTTAGCAACCTCATGTACGGAGACTTGACATTATTTATCAGTAATGACTGAACATAGCTGGAAGAGCTTTGAACTGGGCAGAAGGGATGTAGAGTTTATAGCTGGTCGGAGAGCTGTGGGCTACTGTGAAACGCCTACCTGCTATTTCTTGAATGAATATCTCACAACTGCGTCTCTTCCATTTTTTTTAATATAGATAAATCATATTGTGCACAATGGAGGGTTATATAAAAGGCCTTTCAATGAAGCTTTTGAAGAAACACCAATGCTGGTTGCTGTGTTGACCTACGTAGGCTATGGTGTTCTCACCCTCTTTGGATATCTGCGAGATTTCATGCGGCAGTGGAAGATTGAGAAATGCCAAAATGCAACAGAAAGAGAAGAACAAAAGGTAACTGCTGGGAAATAATGATCAGTGGGGAATGTTGTTGCTGAGGCTTTAGATTGAGCGTTTCTTTAGGCAGCAGTGTTGTTCCAAGTTTTTTGCTGTTTTACTTGTCCTCTGAATACTCCAAATATTATGCTAGTACTGCTGTGTCGTTCAGCAAAATGATGATTCTTTAGTTGGGTTATTTTTTTGGCAGAGCAGTTCCCTCATCTGGTTTACTGCAAAGCTACATTAACATACTGAGAGATGCCCCAGCTGTAGAGATGGGTTTGGGAGAAAGACTGTGTATGCCAGCAGCTAAAGAAATGCTTATCAAAGGATTTGGTTTGAGTTTGACAACAGTGGGAGGCTTTCTGATGCTGCTCTGGTGGCTGCGTTTTCATTTGGAGGCATGCTATTAATTCTCTTTAGCCCAAACAATTGCAAAGAAAAGCTTGTGGATGAGAACCAGAGCACAAACTGGATGACACCAATTTCAGCTGGAGTCCAGAACACTATAGCTGATGAGTAATCTCAGTTACTGATTTCTGACTCACTGATAGCAATTAAAAATTAGAATTAATTAATAAGATCACAAAAGCTTCTGCTACCAGCTGAAGAGTCTTGTCTGCTTCAGCAGTTAGTCTGGAATACATAATCCTAGTTTTGAGTAGTTGTAAAATATTTTATGAGGCCTTTATTCCCCACAGGAATTAATTACTGTTAAGAAAGCTACTGTTTGAGCTTCCAGTTTTCAAGCTGCTTCCTGCCAACTCATAGTGTGAGTCCTCTTAGCAGAGTGTGAATACCAGTGAGCTTTGCTCCTGAGGTGGAGCAGATTGGCCTACTGTTGCTGAATTGGGTTCTGTTTTTTCTCAGCTGCTTTGGGGAACCAGTCTGGCTTACAAAATGTTAAGAGGAGGTTGTTTTCCAGTTGCTTCTTTCTGTTTCTCTGTGCAGCCACACAAGCAGTTGGCTAGCAGAAAATGGCAGGGGGGGTGGGGAGGACACTAATGCAAATAAATAATCAAGGAGGTGGCGAAGGAAGAGTTCTTTGAAGGCTTTTTTTTTGAAAGGAGGACTGGATTAAATTGTGTCTCATTTTACAGTAGATTGGCTAATATGCAGTAAACTAGCCACTGCCTAAAATGACTTCACAGTAGCTTCTTTGTGTGAGCAATGTGAGTTAGAATTAAGCTGATTCATGGTAAGGCACTTAATTCCAAAACAGAAACATTCTTATATGAATTTAATGAATAATAGGTATTTCATATTGATTAAAAGTGCAGGAGTTTAAATTTATACTATTTCCAAAACTGAATTCTGGAATCTGGAAGTAAAAAATCTTGGCTCTCTTTTAATAATTCCGGTATCTGAATAAAAATTGCTAGCTAAATCTCAACTTGAAAATTCATATGTTCACGAGAGTTATATGTTTGAGCTACTCTGGTTTATGCTACCTGAGAACATTACACCCTTGTATTTTTCTGTTTGTAAACTAGAATTTGACACAGAAGGGAATAGTCAAGACCTTAGACTAAGGGCCAAGTACTCATGGTGCTTGAAGGTGATAAAGGGGTAACTGAAGTGTTGGTGCAATTGATCTATACTGTAGTTATATTTCTGTTGCACAGTTTTTGTGAAATTCTTGTTCTATTATCAGTATGTAAGGTGCTAGACTTCTTACAGTATTCTTTTTTTTGTGGGAGAAGTCGGGAGGCTTACATGAGGGTATACAAAAGGAGAACCTTGGACAGTAAGTCTAATTTGGGAATAGGTAATTGATATTAGGCTTTCAGTAAAGATGGTCATAGAGAATGTTGAAGCACAGATTTTGTTAGCAACTGATTATCCTACTTCTAAAATCAATTTAGCGTTGAAATTTTTTTTTTTTACATTAACCTAGCATTGCATCTTACCTTGAAGCATACCTCCTGGACAGATAAATTGTGTTGACCACGGTCTACAGGGAAGAGATACATGTATTCCGTTTTGTTCATAGGATGTCTGTGGACGGAGTCAGTAAGAAGTGTCAGTGAATATTGTGTAAGAATGAGAAATAGGAAATCCTGTTTTAAAAAGTTTCGGTGTTGAAGAAATCTCAGCCTAGTGTACTTCCCTAAAGCACATTTCTAGTGCTTAGTTTGGAACAGCTGAAAAGTGATCATGTGAGATCTAGAACATACAGTACTTACCCTCACACTTTGCTGCTTTAAGCTTTGTTTTCCTGCAAACAAATTGATGAGCACACATTGCAGTGTATCTAGTGTGGCAGCCAGGTTGTATTTTGATGCTGGGGGGAGAGGGGTGCTCAATGGCTTATTTTGAAATGGTTTCTCAAATACTTCAGTCTCAAGCTGCTCTCTGACAGCCCAATCACGTTTTGGTAAGAGAATGCAGATAGTACTGTGCAGAAAAGGCTTGAAACTTGTGCCTTTTAATGTTTGGGTGTGGTTTTTTTTGTTGGGTTTTTTTTTTTTTTTTTTTTTTAAATTATTTTATTAATACATGCAAGTTGGAGGAGCCTTGTGGTTACTCTGGGATATTTGTGACCTCTGTGTGGAAAATAAGGTTTTTACTATTGAAGTTCTAAAAAGCCAACTAGATTGTCATCTTAAGTGTCAAGCAAAAGGGTTAGCTTTTGCTTTTTGAAATAGTTCATAATTGCTTAGGGGAGAAGCTCAAAGCAAAGGCAGTAGGAGTAGCTGCGTAGCTACTCAGTTTTTGTTGTTTTAGAGAACAATTTATTTCAGTAATACAAATCCTTCCTTAAATTATTGCTTGATATTGTAATCTTGGTCTGTGCATCAGAACTAGAGACTGAAAGTGATCAAAGTACTTTAAAGAAGTGGTTTCCCAACAGGTCTGTATTGGGACAGTCTCTGATGGTGGGTAAATGCCTTGAAGTCTTAGAGCCTTGCATTGAAACTAATGATTCCAGGAACCCTTGGAACAAAAAAGGGTGAAAAGGGACAGGCTTTGCTAGTACTGATTTCCAGGAAATCATCTGGTGGGTTTTGTCTTTGTTTAAAATACATCCAGCACGGCTTTTCCTGGAAACCAGTGTTGTGTAGCACATCCTCTCTGAAGCATTATCAGTCTGTTTTAGGTATGGGTAAGTGTCAAGAGTAACAATTCTGAATTACCCTGGAATCAATTTGTGCATAGCCAATTTAATGTAGTGTCTGGTCATACAACGTAGTTCAGTCTGCGAAACGCTTGTGGGATTTTATTGGCAGGATGAAAATCGCCTTTGCCTTGCTTTCAGTCTGATTCACCTCTTGATGACCTTGTGCATTTTGTGTATGGGATCAGCTGTGCAAATGGGCCTGGTAACTCTGTACCATAGCTCTTCGTACTCAGCAGCTTGCCCAGTTAGAACATGTTTCAAGCATCTAGGGTTTTCAAACACTTGCTTGAACTACAAGAATCCAGCTGTAGGACTATCTCAGGGGCAGTAAACTGGAGTCTTTTGTGCAGTGTTGTCTTAGCATCTGTATAGCTCATCAGAGGCCTCCTCATGGTATAAAGACTATACACGGTTCTTGCTCCACTTTTTGGTGACTCATGTAGCAGTGAGATGGAACTAGTCATTCTGCTTCCTTTTAGAAGCCTGAAATTTGTTACAGTTGTCTATGTTATTTCCATTCAGAGTCAGTTTTATATTATCAGTGAAGCATTATGTGAATTGCAGATAAGCCTGGCTGGTGCTCCTGGTACCATTTGTTAGCTTAAGTGCAACACTTGGCTCTAAAAGCAGCATAATCACTGCATTTGCATATCACTGTGCCCCAAGCTAGTGGTTACAAAGCTCTTATTATGACCTTCACTTGTAGTATTAATTTCCAGTATGATAGAAATCTTAGATTCCCAAAGCACCTCTGCTAAGGTGCTGCAACCCAAGGGAGAATTTTATTTTTCCCTTGTTTCAGTCTTTCTTGAAATTGCTCTGCCTTTCAGGTCTCTGGAAGACCACTAGTACTTAGGTTTCTTCATCAGGCTTTGCCTTACTAGTAAGATATGTGTTCTAAGCTTAAGGCAACAGGAATGGAGATTTTTAAGATTTCTTAATTCCATATGCATGTGAATTCAAAAGAATGAGCGTGCTGCTTTTGCTCGCTGCATTGGAAACTGTATAACCTTTGCAGTTGTTTGACTGTGCTTATTCTGAAAATTTGTTAGAGTTAACTCACTGTTAGAAGGAACAGCTTCACTTGGAGGAAAGATACTCTGAGGCTGATATTCTTAGAGTCTGTGATGGCTAGAAAGAGTGAGGTTGAGAACTTGATGAAAAGATAACAATAAGCTCTGAATCAGAGTCACCATGGTTGGAACGGACCTCCAGGATCAAGTCCAACCTTCCTCCCAATGTGTCCCTAACTACTAGGCCATAGCCTCAAGTGCCACATTGTAATGGTTTGACACCTGCTGCCCCTGGTGGGTGAAAATCTGAAACCTAATACCAGGTACAAGCCTGAATGAAAGGGGCGTATACCTGTTCTATTTCCACTCCCCTCTTCCTGTCCTCGGGACTTCCTGCCAAGGTCTATAAAAGGGGCAAGAAAGGCACGGCTCTTCCTCTTGCTCTCTTGCTCCCTTGCTCCCTTGCCTTTCACCCCGGGGGCACGTCCACTCATTTTTTGAACCACCTTCAGGGATGATGACTCCACCATCTCCCTGGGCAGTCCATTCCAGTGTCTAACCACTCTCTCCGTGAATAAATTCTTCCTAATATCCAATCAAAATCTTCCCTGGCACAACTTGAGGCCATTTCGCCTCGTCCTGTCATCAGTAATTTGGGAGAAGAGACCAACACCAGCCTCACTACAACTTCCTTTTAAGTAGTTGTAGAGAGCAATAAGGTTGCCTCTCAGTCTTCTCTAGGCTAAACAGTGCCAGTGCTCTCAGCCGGTCCTCATAAGATGTATTTTCCAGACGTCTCACCAGCCTCGTTGCCCTTCTCTGCACCCATTCCAGCACCTCCACGTCCTTATCCTGTGGTGCCCCAAACTGGGCACTGTACTCAAGGTGCAATCTCATGAGTGCCAAGTACAGGGGCACGATCACCTCCCTACTCCTGCTGGTCACACCATTTCTGATACAGGCGAGGAAAATCATTTAGAGGTGACAGTGATGGCTTCCAGCAGTAGGACTCTGTTGCAGCACAGCACTCTAGCTGCATGTGCCAAAAATTTGAAATAGTATGGGTTTTGATAGATTTCATTCCACTTCCCCAGATTTTTTTCATGGTTCAGAGACTGAAAATGTTTAATATCCACAAGGAATTCAAGTGGTCTTTTTGGTGAACTATCTTCCCTATTCTCCACCTGAAATGTCACACTGTAGAACAACCTGAGGGGAAAACTGAACAAAACCAGCCCCAAACCATCTGGTCTTGTATGCCAGTTCCAGAAGAGGGCTTTCAAACTCCAAAAGTCTGTACCAATTGAGAAAGGTACTGTATCCCTACCAGTTATTCTTTTGTGTTCTCAGTTGCATGGGTCATGAGAACCTCTTGTTGAATTACTTGTTAATTGTACTTGTTACTTCTTGCTAGAATTACTGACTGAGCAAATAGACATTTCAGTTTTCATTTATGCCAAAATAACACTTCCTGCTTGTCCTATTCCAAGGAACTTTCTCATAAGAGCTAGCCTGAGGATGGTTTATTGAGGAGGGATGCGGACAACAGAGGGGCTGGAATTAAGTTGATGTCTCACTGAGAGCTCTTTGCTACAGTCTTACAGCTTAGTACCCCAAAAAAATAAGGCTAGTGTCCTGTATTAGACCTTAATTACCTTACCCGTAATTTCTTCCTTGAATTCTTGTTCACTTTTAAGACATCTTTTTTCCCTTATCATAATCCATTAATTACAGAGAGCTACTCAGTTAAATCACTTTAAGCTTAGTTACACTGTTTGTTTGTAAGATCGTGCTTGCATTGCATATCTTGGTGGTTGTGAGCGATTCTTTATCTCACCAGTTGAGCTTGTTACTCCTCTTGCTTTGTCAGCTTGGGCTTCAAAATAAAACATGCTCTATCTGATCAGTAATCTGAGGTGAGATTGGAGTGTATCAGGCCAGGCATACCTGCTTGGGTTGGCAAAATGACTCATTTCCAGCTTCCATTGCTAGCCAAGAACCCTGGCTAAAATCTCAGTTGTTTCCTGGGACAGTCACTGTACTTGAATTACTGCTGCAAAACTGAATTCTCGTGCAGATACGGTTCAGAGGAGCTGAAAATGCTTGAAAGGATCTCAGTAGATTATAATTAAACATAAAAAGTCTCTCGGGTATTGACCTTCTACTGTGCCAGAATTCCTGTTTAATGTACTCGCTTTCTCCACCCTTTTATAAATGATGTAGCAGCACGTTTCAGACACTTGTAGATAATTATATTTTCTGTCATGACTCAGGATTTCTTACTGCTAGAAGTACTCTCATGCATATCACCACTTTGTAATAGAGTACAGTAGCTATATAATTTCTCATATATGAAGGAAGTTCTCAAATGCATTTGTCAATACCAAGATGTTTTTGTCCATTGTAAAAGTGACTGGCTTGTTAGTGATTCAGCCTTGAAACTCACTTTCTTCCTGGAACAATATGAGATGCTGAAGTCAAGGAAGGATAGAGCGGTGTAGCTATTTCAGAAAATTAATGATTTTCTAGGGGATTACAGGTTGATATTAGTGGACCTACTACCACTCTTAACATCTCTTGACAAAGAGCCTTCAAAGAAGACCTGGCATGTGTGAAGTCATCTAGAACAATAGCTACCCCACTGCATTTTAGCTCATGGAAAAATCTTGTTCCTGCTGTCTGTCTTTGCTGAGAAAGGACATACTTGTTATTGCCTGGAGGAGTGATCCCTGGCTAAATTCAGTTTGGTTTTCTGTGGTTAAAATTATGAAAACTAGTATCTTCGTGCCTTTTGGGCATGCCATTAGGCACAGCCAAATCAGAAGGGGGCTTAGGTGCAGCTGTATCTGCTTAGAAGTTGGCACTTTTGGACACCATCTTTCCTGTGAAGCTTCTGGTGGGACACAAAGGGGTGGACCTAGATGGTTCCTTTACTTCAAACCAAAAGGACAAAGTTGTTAAATCATTAAAATAGGGAAGTAAATTTAAAAAGTGGTCTTCCTTCAGTCAAGCATTTTAAGTGGTAGCTTGTCAGTGCCCATTTGTTCGAGCTGTTATTAAAAAGCTGTTTTAAATGCCCCTAGTTTTGTTTTGGTGTTACAGATATCAGGCACTGTAATAGTTCGTCAAACAGATATTCTGCCTTACATATCCTGTCACCAAAAATATGTCACCATGTTTGCATTTCTCTTGTGAAAAACAGGAAGAAATGCTATGCTGGCTCTTACTTATGTCATAAATTCTTCATTTTCCTTTCGTAGATTAATAAAAAGGCTTTTTTTTTTTTCCCCAACAGCAGCAAATGAATTATGCGTTCTTATCGCTACTGAATGTCAAACTTCCTTTTAGTTCAATAATAAGAAGGAAATCTCATTACTTTGAAGCATTTTAAATGGGTCAGAAAAAAAATGTTCTTGAATACTCAGAAGTCCTTGCTGTCACAGGTAGTTTGACATTCTGTTATCCATTCAAGACAGTCACTTACTTTTCCTGAAAAATGTTGGAAGGGAAGCTTAGAATTGAGGAAGTGGACATACAAAGAAATCCTGTGGAGCTGAAGTGCTGATAAGCCATGCGGAAGAGAGGTGCCATGATGTGGCTTACTAGCTTCAAAACAAAAAATTGTGAACGTTCTAATGGCAACCTCTATAATAATGCTGGTGCTGCTACATTAATTGCACCTCTATAACAATGCTGTATTAAATGCATTTCTCATGTACAGAATAAAATATGGCAGAGTACCTCAGTTCTCCCATTCTTGGCGCTCGGTAGCGCAACACAGACTGTTTGGTGCCAAAGAGCAATTGCACGTTCCCTTGCTCTGCTTAACTCTGAAGGCTGAATACAAACCTCTTGGAAAGATGGTATGCGCATGTGTTTCATGGAGGGAGTTATTGTATGTTTAGAGAGAGATGCTCTTCTCAACTATCCAGCAAGAGCTGGAAGGAGAGCTAAAGTATTTCAAGTCCCATTTGTGTCCAGAGAACAAGATGTTGTTGTGTCATTAGTAGCTCCCTGTTCATGTTCTATGTTGCTTTCACTTCCTCTCCTGTATGTTAGAATTCTTTGAGACTTTCTAACTTGAAGCGTGACCTGATGCCATGATTGCGCTTTTTTTTCTACTTGTGGGTGACGGCTTTTAGATTCTATGAGCTAATTAGGTTATATACAAATAAGCACCTACTGTTGAGGAAATCTTGGGGGCATGGTAGATTTGGAGGTTGGAAAGTTTAGAAATCGCATCTAGCAGATGGGTTTTGCATTAGCAGATGAGTCTCTTTAGTTCTGCTGCTGCCTCACATCTGAATAATTTTGTACCAGCACGTATTTCCAGGATTAAGAACACTTTGGGTGGAACTGGTTTCAGGGCTTGTGATGAAGAACTCTTTTTTTTGAGGTTTCGTTGGTTTGGTGTGGGTGTGTTGTTTTTTGTTTTTTTTTTTTTTAATTTATATTCTCAAATATATAAACAACTTATTCCTTTTACTCCTAGTTGGCTATAATATGTATTTTTATTTTACTTTGAGTGCTTTTGATGTGTTTCAGGACTTTGTCCCCTTGTACCAGGACTTTGAAAATTTCTACAACAGAAACCTCTACATGCGCATTCGGGACAGCTGGAACCGTCCAATCTGCAGTGTGCCAGGGGCCAAAGTGGACATGATGGAGAGAGTTTCCCATGATTATAACTGGACGTTTACGTGAGTCAAAGTTGAAGGAAAGGCTTCCAACAACTGTCTTTAAGTAGAGGGTCTATAAGAGCGAGTGGCAGGCTATATGTTTAAAGGAGCAGTGAATTGTTTATTTGGAGCTTTCCAGCAACTTGAATCAATTTGTTCTTTTGAAACACATCTGACAACCAAGATGATTATTTGTATATAATCTTTTGGCTACTTACTAAGGCTCCTGACTGTGTGAAGATTTCATGGCCACATGCCTATAATAAAGTTAATGCTTTTGAGTGTGATGGAGAGAACCCAGAGAAGATAGTCTGGATTGCACTGCTGCTTGTCACCTTGTGTTGATTTAGAATGAGCCCTGACACTTGAAATAAATGTCTGAGATGGAATTTGACACAGTTGTTTTGAGTCAGAACTCAAGTAGTCTGTAGAAACAAAACCAGGAATGCAAGGACAAGAATTTCTACAAATTCAAAATTACACATCTCAAGTTTGATGTGAAGAGGTTTTCAGCACAGTACCTGGTGAAACTGGTCATTTCTCTCCTTAGCTTTCAAGGGCAAAATAATTAAAACTTTTTACGCTAAACTTCTTCCTTAATCTCCTTGTCACGTACTGTTAGCACAGCATTGCCAGATGTTTCCTTTCTGTGGTTAGAGGGTATCCTGCTTGAGGAGCTGCCAAATTAATTGATCTAGATATCTTATTTTGTAATTGAAAAGAACGTTTTATGTTCCTGGGATGGAGGGGAGGACAGGACATGTCAGAGAAACAACAAATGGTTTGAAAAGCCTCAAGCACCTTTAGATATGATAGCAAATTCAACTTTTAATGTAAGCTCTTCAGGGAACTAGTTTAAGGCCATAAGAGAGGGAAAACATCTTTTTCACTTATTTCAGTTTGATGATGAGGGGCAATACTGAAATAATTAAATGGTTGGTTCTGTTGATTTTTATCATTTCTGTCTATAGTCTAGGAAACTGAAATAGGAATCTTCTGGTGTAGTTATTCTTTTAAAATTGTGAGTGTCCTAACTTGTGGTGGTTTAAAACACAGGTACACAGGGAGAGTGATAAAGGACATTATTAATATGGGTTCCTACAACTACCTTGGATTTGCACAGAAGGCTGGGACTTGCCAAGAAGCAGCAGCTAAAGTTCTGTCCCAGTATGGAGCTGGGGTATGCAGCACTAGGCAGGAAATGGGTAAGTTGGAGCAAGATAGGATGTTCCCCAAATACGTTTCAGAGTCTGTTATGTGATTGCAGGTCTTTGAAATGTTACTTGTTCTAGCTTTTGAACTTCAGACTAATTGATAATGAAGCTTTTACTTTAGTGAAGGTGAATTGACTTTCTGGGTTTAATTTACATGGCATAGCAGTAGGCTTATTTTTTTTCATATTTTTGTTTTTTTCAGTGTTCACTTAGGGGCCTTTAATTATAAAGAGCAGCCTGGTTGGTGAAAATTCTTCTCATAGAGTACAGCAATCATGAAGACTTCTCACTCTGAATTTCTCTTTTGTTTTATGTGCAGGAAACTTGGACAAACATGAGGAGCTGGAAGAGCTAGTTGCCAGGTTCCTAGGTGTGGAGTCTGCAATGGCGTATGGAATGGGGTTTGCAACCAACTCTATGAACATTCATGCTTTAGTTGGCAAGGTACGGCTTAAGTCATGGGCAAAAGCTCATCTGAAAAAGATTCTGTTGGTTAGCGTTTCTGAAAGCTACTTGTTTGGTTGTGTTTTATTTTGGTGGCAACCCCTGCAGATATTCTGTAAAGAAATTATAGGTCATAGTATGCATCTCCAACGTTTGCAAAAGTCTTTTTGGGAAACAGCATCCGTGGGACTAGTACCAGGCCAGATCTTGTCCTCCTTCTGGGAGGCAGCCTTGTATGTTAAAGTTTGCTTCCTCGGGCTAGTTATTAGTGTATGAAATGGAGACTGATTAACAGGCTGATGGGCTGAAAGTATTTTGAAGCCCTTGAGACACTAAGGCATGACTGTCAGTGAGACACAAAGGTGAGATGAATTGCATGTTGGTACCTACAGAATCTATTATCTTTGAGTGACATCTGAAAAATCCTTCCTTTGAAAGAGCAAAATCCTAGCAGCAAAGATGTTTGGGAGAAACAAGGTCCAATGTAAAGACTGGTGATGTCTACACTACATGCCACATAAAACAATGCAGCCTGAGTGTCCTGTGTCTCAAACTGTGGTTTTTTCTTGGTACTAGTTAGTGGCGTAATCTCCATTTAGTATCGGTCTTCTGGATGCTCTCTGAAATGTAAGTTTGCTGACAAAGGTAACTGAAGTCTTATCAATTGTAGTAGCAGCATTAGTGATTGCTGTGTTGTAGCAGTGGCCTCTTTGATCCTTTGCCCTGTCTCTAGTGGCAGACAATACTCTGGACTCTTTACTTCCTCTTCAGTTTTAAATTATTTATTTTGCCTAACTGAATGTATTCTAATCTTACAGGAGGGTGAAAAGAGGCCGTTCATTAGTTTTGTTAAATCTTCTTTCTCTACCAAAAGCTTGTACTTGCTTTCATGAAGAAGCTCCTTCTAGACTATTAATCTCTTCTTTCTCTTCTTTATCACTTTTCCTGCTTCCTGCCATTGTAAGAAGGGTGTTACTTCTGGATGATTACACTGAGGTTTTGATACAGTAGTGTTTAACAGCTGTCGCGGGCCGATACTGGAGGGCTGTCGGTGGTCGGGAGGCTCCCGCGACTTCCCCCTCCCCCCCAGAGGGAGAAGTTTCTGAGGAGGCCCAACGGCGCAGGCGGCGCTCGCCTCTCACAGAGGAACGGCCCCTGCGGGACCGTGTCTTAGGGGGCAGATTGGAATATGCCCTCACCACGCTCACAAAGTGTTACCGAGACTGATGATTAATGTACGAATTATTCGGTTTATTAAAAGCCTACACAAATTGAGGGACCAAGGTTCAATAAAGGTAGTCTAAGTATATCAAAAAGGAAAGTCAAGGGTACTATGGTCTAGTAAGTATACCCCTCCCCCCCTCCAAGGGAGAGATGTAGAATCAATGAAGAGAAAGGATAGGAGTTGAGTCCGGCAGAAACGTTAAAGAATATGTGTGTGTGTTACTGTCCTTCCGTAGCGAGAATGTGGCTCGGCATGTGTTCCGTGGAGGGGTCAGCATCCTGGGGGCCGGGGCGACCCCCCAGTAGCAGACAGGCAGGCTGGCAGACAGGCAGGCACAGCAAGCTCCAGTCTTAGGTCTAGTTCTGGCAGGCAGCAGCTCCTCAGGAGCAGGCAGGCTGCGGCAAACGGCAATCCCCCGCCAGGGATGGCTGCAGGCAGCCCTCCCCTCAGGCGGCAGGCAGTGGTGTTGGCAAGCTCAAGCAGCTCCAGGTATTGCAGCAGTCTGGCAGAAGCTCCCAGGCCTGCTCGGCTAGCTTGCTTTCCTTTATAGCAGTCACTGTCTGCATTAGCCAGTCAGCATTGGCCAGATGCATACTCTGTCAGGGGCAGTCCTCTAGCCTGTTGTTTATTTTTCTGCCAGTCCTTGTTATGCCCTTATCTGAGTCCATCTCAGTTCGTCCTTGGCTAAATCAGTAAAAAGGCACTTCGCTTGCTTTGCTGGCTTGAAAGGCATTTTGTTTAGTCTTATGTGGGGGAAAGAGAAAATGGACCGTTCCCCACAACAGCAATGCCCTCTGACATACTATACATACTCCCTGTCTCATATAGTAGTTCCAAAGTTCAAACACTAGTTGGAGATTTCCATGCTTCTTACGCCAAGGTCTCTGAAATATGCACTGTAAATCCTTGTAATAGCAGTTTGAACACTTGAGTTTTAGTGCAGTTTCTGGGGGAAACTAGTCTCTGGCTTTCCCAAGATGCACAATATTTCTGGATACATTACAATTCAAGTGAAAAATTTTATTTATTGTGGAGAAAATAATTTTATTGTCTGTGACACCTCTTTGTGTGATTGTAGGTAGTGCTTTTCACAGTTCCTTCTAGTCTCAGAAAAGGAACGTTCTTGATGCTTCCCTCCACCAACTGTTAGTAGAGAAACGTAGAACAATCATGTCTTTGGTGCAGTATCTTGAGCATCTTGACACGCTTTCTGGATTTTTTAACTTAACAAAGTCACTTCTAGAACTGCAGAAGATTTGCATAACAATTGGTGTGGTCCAAGGTTATTTAGATGTGTTATTATTTTCTTTAAGACTAATCCCCTAATACATTCTTGTAGTGTACAGTGATAACACTGTGACGGAATGCTCAGCATATCAGCTATTGAACTAATTGTCGCAGCTCTCAAAACAGACTTATTGTGTTTTATACTGGTCCAAGGGTATAGCATCCCTTTTTTGGAAAAGCAAACAAATTCAATGTAATGTTTAATGGCTTCAGAAGATGTCTCAATTTCGCTCTGCAATTTTGTTTTCCACTTACTGTCTCTTATATGTTAATTCCATCTACAAAGTATTTAATGATTCTGTTCATTAAAGAAAATTAGTCCCTTTGGTACCACTGAGCACACGTGTTTAGTCAGTGGTTGCCTCCTCATGTAAGAAATAGTTCCACTTTGATAAGGTTTTTAATGTAGGACTTTGGTGGCCTGTTTCCTAGCACCACTGTAGACTTGCTGAGTGAATGGCAGCAAGATGGTCTGCTCTGTTTTACCTGGCTGCATAGGAGGATAAGTATTAATCATCAACGTGAGATATTGAGGTAGATTCAGCTGCAGAGCTTCTGGGGAAAAGTGAAACTTACGTGGTTCTTTTAGTTAAGAGCAGTTGTGTGTTTTTGTGTTTGTTTTTTTTTTTTTTTTTTTGCCATAATAAGGCTGCAAATTGTTTCTCAGCCAGTCTTACCTGGACTAGCTGGTTTTATGTTGGAAGTTTGTTTGTTTTTGGTTTTTTTTTTTAATGACTTTAAGCAAGTCAGAGCTGAAAGGTGTTACCTGCTTGGCTGTGAAATGTAACTTTTTTCAATATCTTCCTCTTTCCCCTTCTGATTTAGGGCTGTCTGATTTTGAGTGATGAACTGAATCATGCATCACTAGTGCTCGGAGCAAGACTGTCAGGAGCAACTATTCGAATCTTTAAGCACAACAGTAAGTATCAGATGGTGGACTCTGCCTTTCTGCAGATGCTGTAGATCAGATACGATCTCATCTATCCTTTAATACTTAGAAATCCAATTTCATGCAAGGAAATCAATTGCTGGTTACCTGAAAGGTCAGAACACTGCTGCTACTGAGAATTTAATCATCCTGAATTGGATATTTTTTTTATATCTCAACTAAAACCACTTTTATCCTGAAGCTCCTTTGGCTTACATCATCTGCATTTGAAGAGGAGCATGCTGCCCTTTGGCAAGTCTAGGGCCCAAGCGTTTCAACATGGCTTCTTGTTACTTGGATATCTCAGCATGGTTAGACTATTCTAACACTCCATGTCGCATAGTAATGCAATCTTGTAGTGGTCATTAACATGTAGTTAGTTTGCAGTTTGAGGAATAAGGAATAATTCTAGGACCAGCTGTTGATATATTCCTACAGTAACAAAAGCTTATGAATACAGATGTCCTCGCTTAGCTAGTCAGCATTGGTACAATGTATAAAAGGAATTTTTGAGCTGTGAAGTATAGATTAATTTCATTGAGTAACTTGCTTTAAGTGTTTGTTTCCAAAGCACACAGAATTTTTACCTAGTCTGTTTCAGCTTCCTCCAAAGGAGGTATTTAGAATCACTTTCAGACTAAAAATACTTAGGTTTTCCTTCTTATTCTCAGTAAAAGACGTATCTGGTTGTCCTTGATTAGTAAAGGTACTACCTTCGTTCTTCAGCCACTTCTAATATTCTCTATAGTTATCAGTCTCTGAGATCAGGATGACTCTTGCTCTCTTTGAAGTGTCTGGTAGTGACAGCAAAGCTAGTGTGGCTAGGATTATTTTCCATTCTTTGTTCTATTTGATAGTGGATCTTCTGCCTGTGCTTATTGTTTCTTTTGATTTGTTTGAATAATTTTCTTTACAAAGTGTAGAGCTTACCATAACACTCGGTGCTTTATTTTTTCGTAATTCCTCATAAATCTTGATTGCTGGGCAATGTCATGCAAGGTTTATGTTCAACTTCTGCATTTCTACAGACATACAGGTTCTGAACATTGCATCCAGTTACAGAATTTCAGAAAACACTACCAACAGACATAGTTCTGAGTAGGAGCAGAAGGGCTTAGAAGCTCTGATGTGAGGAGGAAGACTAGATGAGCTGTGGGAATGGTGTATGAACTAGAAATGGTGAGATTGGTGGGGATCTGTGGTAGAGAATGAAGTGACAGATTAGACTCAGAAAGCAAAATGCAAGCAACGATCTTGATCTGTCAAGATGATGTTCAATTCATAGTTATGTATGTGTTCTTAGCCCTACTCTTGTTATCCTCTACGCTGCCTTAGTTAACTTCATTTTCCTGAGACATTAATGGCTTCATTCATATTCTGCTTTTTAGAAATCATGGGAGAAAATTAAAAAATACCCTTAAAAATTTTGTTCATTGGTTTCAACATTTTCCTACCTCATTCTGCAGTTTGTAGTTTTTGTGAAGGTCAGATCTAGTTCCCAGACTTTCAGTCTTTCTTGAGAGATCAGAGCAAAAGTTTATATTCCATTGTTCTTCCTAATTGCTCTAAACTCATCCTTTCTTCCTTGAGAGATTTGTTAGAGGCAGGGACTCCCCTGCTGACTTTGTCATCTTTGTCTTTTTCTGAACATTAACTGTCTTTTACCAGTCTGTTAACTGACCTATTTTGCTGTATGATTTCTTGTCTAGTTCTTAAGTTCCTCACGCTGCTAAAATTGCTTTAGTCTACCAATCCTCTTTCCATGATTATTTGTTACTCTTTTTCATGCCCTGGTGTTTGCATCTGTCTCTTGCTCAGTCGTTTAGGTTTTATGATTTGATTTCTCCCATCTCTACTCTTTTACTCTGTTTTTTTCAGAACTAATTTAATGTGTATTTATTTTCTCACATTAGTTAGATCTCCTAGGATCTTGTCAAATGTTCATAGACAAAGCTAGTAAGTTTCAGAATACATTGCTACTAACAAAAACATCTGTCTAGTTTCTGATATGCTGAGCACTGTCCTTTTCCCACTGGTGATTCTTTTTACTTCCTTTTCTGTTTCTGGTTTAGTAGCTTCCTGTTCCACACCTCCAGTCCCTTCGCTTTTAAACAAAGTAATAAAAAAAAAAAAAAAATAGACTTGCTCCTTTTCTTATCCTGCACTTTGGTCTGTCTTCTGCTTATCTTTAGCTGATTGTCCTTGAGCTTGTTTGTTCTTTTTTGAGTTCTTTCTATCCACAAGGACACACTACCTAAATGGCTTTCTTTTCCTCACAATGAGATACCTTTATTCTTTTTTTTTTCCATTCCTTCCTTGCTTATTGTTTATCCTTAATACTTTAACTTACGATTTTGGCTTAGGATGGTGAAAATCTTCCTCAGAGTTCATAAAGCCACTCATTCCCTTTAATCTCATCTGCAGGCCTGCAGCTAGGTGAAGCCCATGCTTATTGATTTATGTATGTTCTGTCCTCCACACGGGAACAATTTGTGTGTTTCTGGAGTATTGCCATCTTTAGTCATGTCAAAGATCAAGCTAGTAGCTGTTTTGGTACCATTTAACAGTAATTTCTGGTGCAGATATGCAAAGCCTGGAGAAGCTGCTCAAAGATGCTATTGTGCATGGGCAACCTCGTACACGGAGGCCCTGGAAAAAAATTCTTATCTTGGTGGAAGGAATATACAGGTACAAACTATTCTTTATATTCCTAAGACCTCCACATGAGATCTAGCTGCTTAATATTTTGTTTCCTTTGCCAAATCAAGATATGAATATCGTAACTTGATAGTTGTTTCATTAATCTCCTCTGTGAATTAAATTGAGCTATACATGTCTCACATCCTGGACTTTCTGTTGTGTCGCTGCACCTGGTGTTACCACAGTGCTTCCCATATCACAATTAGACTGTAGAAGTTAATCTAAACTGACTACATCAGAGTTGAGGTCTTAAATTACTTGTCCATTCTATTCTTTCTGTGCTCACTAGATGATGCTAGTGTGAATGGAGTTGTACAGATTAGATGTTTTTGCAGAGAGTGAGTAGGAGCATGGTGTAGGCTTTGCTGTGTTAGTGGGCATTTAAACCATAGTGACTTTCAGCACAAAGTGGGATGTTTTGGGGTGCTACTAATGAGAGCCTAGTCAATTCTTAAACTAGAAAACAACAGGTAAGTAGAAGTCGGATCAGGATACTGACATTAGGTTGGAATTAAAAATGAGAACTCATTTATAAAATTGTCAATGAACACATTCCTCTCTGCCTTAACTTACTGGTGCCGCCACTATTTAGTCTGCGTGTCAGCATCCCAAAGATGTTGGACAGGTAGGAAGTAGACATCTGGGCCCCAGGTGCAAGGAGGAGTTATCTTTCATCTCTCTGCAGAACACAACTTGTCTCACAAATTTTGTGTGTTCATAATTACTGAAAAAGTGAAGAAAAGGAAGCTTAGGCACTTCAGGCTCTGTAAAGAGTCCTCAGTCGTTAAATCAACTTATACTGAGTTTGTCTCTCAACAGTATGGAGGGATCCATAGTCCGTTTGCCTGAAGTGATTGCCCTTAAGAAGAAGTACAAGTCCTATCTGTACCTTGATGAGGCTCATAGTATAGGTGCCCTGGGTCCCAGTGGCCGGGGTGTAGTGGAATATTTTGGACTCAGTCCTGAAGATGTGGATATCATGATGGGAACATTCACCAAAAGCTTTGGAGCTGCTGGAGGATACATTGGGGGCAAGAAGGTAAAAAGCTGGTAAAAAAAATGGGTGTTTCAGGCTGGTTGTGGAGTCCTTCCTTCACTAAGGATTTTGAGGTTCATCTGTTTCTCAAGGACCCTGATTTGCAATTTTTCGCAATTTTACATACTGTCTAGGACAGTAAAAGTCTGTGCAATGCAGAAGAGACTAGTAAATTACCTCATAATTGTATAGTTCTCACGTGGTCAGTGATGATCTCAGTTTCCAGAATGTACAGTAGTAATATCTTTCAGGAACTGCTTAAGAGCCACAAAACAGGGATTTCTTACTGTTGCTTTTCATGAGACTTGCAGGAAAAACACCAAAAGCTGAAGTTTAGGGGTTTTTTGCTTTTGTTTTTACTCTCTTGACTTTTTTTTACCGACTCTATTCTATTGGAAGGTAGTTCTAGAAAGCGTCACCCTTGCCATACCCCTCCCCTTGGGGGGAGGAGTGATATAGACAATTGTATGTATCCCCTTTTTCATATCCTGAAATGTGTGTCATAGATCGAACTTTTAAGCTTTATTTGCGAGTAAAATTCTACCATTTTCCTACAAGGATAATAATTTTTTAGGTATTAGTAGTGATAGTTGCTTCAGCCCATCAAAATGGAGATGGGACTTGCAGATGTTCCTCTTTGGGAGCTTACTACAGTTGGATTAAAATTACTCTGACATCCTCCCCTTAAACTGTTGTATAAATCAAAGGTAGCAAGCTAGTGGGATTAATTTCCTGGGCATAGGGAGAAGCAGCTAAGAGTCCTTTGCAGCTCTGGTTTGGCTGCTGCTGGAGGGATTGCCTCACAAGGAAGAGGCCTTAAATCTTCTTATGTAGTTTATTTCACAGTCGTCCTTTGATTTAACTCTGGCTCCAGACAGACAGCAACGTAGAATTGTGTACTTCCACATATTTCTGTAATACGTTACCAGCTTGTGCTACCTACAGGGTGGTCATTATCAATTTTCTGTTTGCAGAAGATAGAGCATCTGTACTGGTCTTTTTTCTGGAACAGTCTGGGTATTTCACAGTGCTTTTGTTAGAATTAACAGTAGGCAGCCTGGATCTATGGTGTATTGGTTCTTTGTTGCTGTATGACCTGCTTTTGTCCTCTAACAAATGTAACAGGTGTGTTTAACTGGGAAATGTGGGAAGGGGTGAGCTGAGGTTCCTGCACGTTTAAATTACACCTGCTGTTGTATTTATATTGTGATGATAAATGAGAGAAAATATTTTGTGACACGTTCCCATTAGGTGAGTTTTGTGGGGAAACAATTATATTGAGCATGATACGTAAGCACCTGTGGGTCCTTGTTACCCATATTTCATTTGTTTTGTGCTCTCACTGTTACAGTAAACATTTTTGAAACACAATCTGCACACAGCTCAAGTAATGCAAATACCTTGCTGCAATCCAGTGCTGGTGGTGTTGGCTAAACAAGTCTGTCGTAAGCATTTGTCTTTGATCAACTCACATTCTTGCCCTCTCATGTCCCTGCTGTTTGCTTTTTCAACTGTTTTACTGTATTACTTGTACCATGAAATGAATCCTCGAGATAACTGTTCTCTTCCTGGACACTCTGAAAGAGGTTTATAGTGGTGGCCTGTTTTATTGTGTGATTTAAGATGAAACAACAAAGCATTTCTGTGAGTGCTGGCAAGACAATGTCTGATGGCTCTTCTGTTTTGCTAGGAACTGATTGATTACCTCAGGACATACTCTCACAGTGCTGTGTATGCAACGTCACTGTCGCCTCCTGTTGTGGAGCAAATCATCACCTCCATGAAGTGCATTATGGGTGAAGATGGTACAAATGTTGGTGAGTCTAACAGTAAACATGTGGAAGCTAAACAGGGCCTCTGTCACTTGTATAGATAACTCAATTCAGTGGACACATCAATAATTATCTGTTAGTACATGTAGACTTGGAACTTTTGGAGCAATAAACCAATTTACCATCCTACTTGGCAGATCAGCCTAATACCAGCATAAGGAATTTCCAGCTAGAGGTAAGTCATCTTAGACTTATCTAATACACAGTATTGTCTTGTATTGATTTTTGTTACCTCTGACTTTTCTAGCCTTCTCCTTTCTCTTCCCCATTGTTTGTTCTTTGCCCCACTTTTTAGATTGCTTTCAGAGTATTTTGCTTTGTATCTTTTACAGTCTTGTATGCTGGTTACTGCAGGAGCAAAGCTTTTGATTTTAATCTCTAATATAATTTGATGTTTGCACCTCAGTTAAAGTAAATATGAGAATGTTTCTGAAATCCCTTTTCACTAGGAGAGCTGAAAGCAGTTTTTAAGATCAGCAGACTTAATGCACCAGGAGAAGAAATTCAGCATATTCTTCTTAGCTCTCCTTTTTTGTTTTAAAAGTAAAAAAGAGGAAATCTGTACTAGTCTCAATACATTCGAGTCAAAGCCACAAATTCTCATCTCATTTGTCTAGTAGGTAGCAGTTACATTCAGTTATGTCATGAAGTAAATAGTTTGCAGCTGTGATGTGAAGCTGAAATGACACAGCACTTTGCATGTAGGAGACTTTTCCCTCTACACAGGTAATTAAAAAGTTGTGAGCAGCTCACACAGGATGACAGTGTAGTTTGTGGATCTGTCAGTGGTGTTCAGTTCAGAAGCCCTTAGAATTCAAAACAGCAGAATATATTCAGTTTTGGGAGTTTCAGGCATCTGGCCACGAGGTGGTGGTGTATACTGAAGAACTGTGCTTTTGAACATCGGTCATCTGACCAACTAGCTTGACAGATAACTCCTACAATGAAAAAGCTTCCTGGAGAAATGACTTAAGCATTTTCCTGTTATAACAGGTTTCATTTGGTTTGCTTACATGATCTGAGAACAGAGTTAAGTTCCAGCAATTGCCGTTTGTGGTTCTTCAATAGAGAAGTCATCACTGAGACAAGCACAGCCAGGCAGCAGCCTTTATCTGTGCTACCACTGAGTGCTTACAAGTGGTCTGTGTACGATACCTGTACCAGCCAAGAGTTGTCCCCAGTGCTGGTCTCAAGAATAGATATTAACCAAGCGTCAAACTATATGAAAGGTTGTGCAAAAGGGCTGGGTCTTGCTGTTGTCTTAAAAGTGACTGAGCTCTTTCTAGCTGATGACTTGCCAACAGTCTGTGGTCTGCTCAGGCGTTGCTTGTTCTGGGTTTCTTCCAGTATCTGTTTTGCTTAATGAAATGGAAAGCAAGGAATGTGTAACTGATTTCTGTTTGCAGTACTCAAACTAAGGCATTTCTGCCCCTTTCTGAGGCTACAGTGTGATAATTGTTCAAGCCAGGAGAATGGAAGCAATTTCCATTCCATACTGTTCTCCTGCTGTTATGCCAGCAAGACCCATCAGAGCTGAAAGGTGAATCAGATCAGGAACCAATTTAGCACAAAAAAAAGGTCTTTTTTGTTGTGTTGCTTAAAATGCATGTTGGGCTACATCCTGCTAATCTGGTGCTGAATAGTACCAGAATTCCTAGCCACCCTTTGTATAGGGAAAAGAAATTGTTGTAGTGTTTGAAAGCTGTGCCATTTCCAAGAAGCCTCTGTACGTCTGATTTCCGCACAGACCGTAGCGCTTTTTGGAAGTGATGGATATAACAGCTGGATAGCCAAGGTCTGGTCTGCTCATAGCCAGAAAGCATTTCTCAGCTGCCCGTCTTGTGAAAGTGTTACTGACTTTCTAAGCATCAGCCTTCAGCTAGGATGGCACCTCCTTGGATCAGTCCTGCATGAAAGTGCTTCTTTGTTCATTGTCTGCACAGTGCTGTTTCCCAGTCATGAAATTTTTTAATTTGCCTTAAGGCTTTAGAGATAATGTTACTTTGTAGGCATTTTCTGTGGATCAAGTTGGCAAAAGTTCAGTTGGGTAAATTGAACAGCTGCTTAATGATAGCAGGACAATGTTTTTTCCTTGTTTAAGGACTCTGGCTGAAAAACTTCTGTTTGGATTCTGTGGAATTATGGGTGGGGCTCTGGAGTACTATGGCCTGCAGTTGGTTTGACTATGAGTAGATGTGGAGTAGAGTGGTGCTGGTTAACTGTGGGAGACAAGCAGAGAAATAGTGTTACTCTGAGTCACTGGGTCACCTCTAAATGGTGTGTACTATAAACACTTCACTGCTTTTAAGTTAGTGAAACTGAACTAATGGATGAAGGGAAACTGAGGTAAAGCAATGGCTTTACAAGGGTACAGAAGTTGGAATCAGAACAGTAGATGATTAGGTCCCAATACTACTTTTTGGGCCACAGGTAGATCTTTTAATGGCTTCAAGAATGCATTCTTGAAAAGAGGCTTTGTGGCTTTTGTTTGCCTGCTTCTGTTCACCACACTATTTTTAAAAGCTGCTGCCTTCCATGGCATCAAAACTTTGTGGAAATTGGGATGTTAGACTGAGATGGTCTGGTAGCTGAGGAATAAATAGTATGAAGAAATTGGGTTTTGAGGACAAAAGGGGGTTTTGTGTATTACTTTGCAAGAATAAGTTTGTTCTCTCTCATACTTCAGATTATTTCTAAAACTAATGAAAAATCTGGAGGCTCTAAACTTAAAATGTAAGGTATTGTAATTACTGAAACTTTACAGAAGTTAAAAAAAAATGTATCTCCTTTCAGATCTTTCTAGAAAGCTCCCAGTGACTAAATAGGATATTAATAGGAGGCAGCACAGACAAAATACAGATGCTATGGGAAGCTGAGTTGCTGCTTACAGAGAACATAAGATGAATGGCATGCTAATGTGCTGCCTGAATCAGGACAGTAGTTTCTTGTGTCTTGATTTCTGTTCAAACTGATCTGCTAATTCTCTGTACTGTTTATATGTGTAAGTGACTAGTGAGCCTCAATCTCTGATGGCTGTTATGGGAATATAATGATGTTTATGAATACAAGTATATTACTTGTTCCTTCATCCAAACTGCAAAAAACACTCCCAACAGCTAAAGCAATGGCAGAGCCTTGTTATGGGTTCTTGGTAGTGTTGCTTGCGGTACTGCTTCTGAAACTTCTCTGTTATTAGCACAATGCTGTACATCTGTTCTATTGTACTTCGCATTAGTTGTCTTGCATGTAATTGGCCAGAAGACCATCATGTATTCTTAAAAACTACATGATTTGTGATCACTTTGAGAATTTTTTTCAAAGGAACAGTCGTCCTCGGGAGCAGTGAACATTTTGAGCGTATAGAAAGAATGTCTTCAGAGAACTGCAGTGACAACATATAAGGCTATCTCGCATGCCATCACATTTAGCTTTGATATATAGTAGAGCAAGGTGAGTAGGAGAGATGGAGAAGGCTTCTTTCTGCAAAAGCAAATTTTTGGAGCTGCATTTCCAATTCAGTCACTAGTTGAAATTGTTAATGAGCAAGTGTTGCAGATGCCTGTCAACAGTTCAGTGTATGCTGCTCTTTCTCTCTGTTCAGCCACAAAGATGAATGAACTTCAGATAGTTTTCTAGATAGAGGGGCTTTTTTAAACAATAACAATTGAAAGACACAATAAGCAAACTTTGTAGGGTCAGAGTATACACGAAGATGACAAATTGATTTCTAGAATGGAGTTCTGGAAACTTGTAGTGTGGAGCCACTTGATTCTTGCTGTTCATGTGGTGTTTTAGTTATTTAAATTGACTGTAGGGAAAATAGGACAGCTTGGTGCTTGTCCTGGTAAGTGATATGTTGTTGGGATTTATGACACTAAGTACTTAAGTTGAAAGCTGGATTTTTTTTTTTTTTTTACATTAGTGTCTCACTAGGACTGGGAATTAACGTCTGTCATTTACGTAAGAGCTGGTGATATATCCTGTGCAACTGGAGTTCTGTTAGCATCGTTGGTTTTCAGGACCCAGCCTGTTTGTTGTCCTGATAACATTGGTGGGGTCAAGTGAAACAAAACCATGAAGTAACCTGACTGAGATGTGGGCAAATTGAAACATGTGAGGTGAAACCAGTCTGGGAACTGGTTAACCTCCTTCAGAGGTGAAACTTAGTTTGTTCTTCTATATTAAAAAATGAAGATGAGCCTTAAATCCAGGAGCATTTGACCTAAAGCTGTCAGTGTTAATGGCTTGTAAAAGAGGTGATCTACTGCCTTCTATGGACGTTAACTCAGTAATTGTGTGTGTGGACTTTTAAAACAAGTTTACTGTCTTCTATCAGTTTCAGGAGGCAAATACCTCAGTCACAACGCATGTATAGAATCAGTTGTGGATAGACCTTGCCTCAGATCCTAAGATGGAACTTAAATTCTGAATGAGTTTTCTTGGACACTGTGTATAGAAACCAAGGATTATTATCTTACATAGCTTTAATGTTATTATCCTACATAGCTTTAATGTCACAAGCAATGGAGGCAACCGTTGAATAGGCCATCCCAGCTGCTCAGCTATCAGAAATTAATAACTAGCCTTTGAAGGCTGGTCAGTTAGTTGCATATAGTTTGATCGGTATTTGTCTGGTCTGAGCACCTCGGTTCTGAAGAGATGGTAGTTGATTACATCTAGTCAGAGGGAATAAGAGAGTATGGTTGTGTTGGCAGAGAACTGAGCCTAACTGAGCTGTTGAAAAGCTGGGACCATTGCTATACTATTAATAGCCACAGGGAGAAGCATGCTGGAAACAAGACTAAGCCTGGTCTGTTTAAATTCTAGGGGAGAAAAGACTGCAATTAATAGTTTAACCTCCATGTAGTTAATCAGGCCCTCAAGTGAAGATAAAACCTCAGTGATTCAATCAGCTGCCTAATCAGTAGGTTTCTTCATCTAGGATGTTTTGTAAAATTCCCCTTTTCTTTCCAAAGACAAGCCAGAAGTATATGCAAGTGTAAGAAGTATTGAAGGAGTAAGCCATGTAACATCACTTGGAATTTAATTTTAAGTAGCTAGTAGTATATTTATAAATGAAGCTTGTACCTTGCTGTTGTTAGCAGCAGATCCACAAATGGAAGCAGTGACTGCTGCTGAACTCTGAAGGGGAAATAAATACTCCTTGTGCAAGCTGAGGTTGAAAACATTCAATTAGCATTAAAACTGGTTCATTTGAATTTCCTCCAATAATGCACTTGTTAATGAGGTGTTAAATTATCACCTTGCAAACCTAGGGACCAGTCAAAACTAATTTGAGCAAAGTGAAAACATTTTTGTTGCTGCCCTTGAGAATCTCAAGCTGAGCTGGGAAACTGTTGGAAAAACAAATACTCTGGGGGTCATAAAGACAGTTTCCTGCTTCTCTCCAGGGGGCTAACAGATTTAAACATCACTTTCTGTATTTGTACTTCCAGCTGGGGATCTTTTAAATCCAGCTTGTTGCTGCACCCCTACCTCCCTCCCACAGAGCATGGCAAGCCTCCAGAAGAATTGCTTTAACCTGGGCTGGGTAGGAGAAATCTTTCAGCCTCTGGTTCTTTGAAGAGTGTTTACAGACCTTAGTAGAGCTGTACCCTTTGTGTTGTGCATTGGAATGTGAGAATTCTGCAGTGCCTCTTCTTTTGGACTTTAATCAATATTCTGGTACCTGTGCAAGAGCTCATAAACCTTTATAACTATATCCCTGCTTTGTTCTTGTAACATTCTGGTTCTTGCTATTTCTGGTCAGGTGTGAGCTGTCATCCTGTGTCTCCATAGCCTAAACACTGATCTCTTATAGCAGAAATGCAACTAGGAATGTGGCTTTGAAATAATTTCATGTTTCTTCATTTCTTATGTTGCATTTGATGTAAAACATATAGCTTCCTTTTTACTCTCAATAGCACTTGAGGTGCAACATTTCTACAGGGTGCTGGTAGGCTGCTCATACAGGGAAGGGAGAGAATACTAAATATTATTAGCAATAGTGTAACTAAAATGCTTTTAAGTCAGTATGAATGCTGAGGTGAAGCATTTGAACAGGAGTAATCACAATTAGATGATGTACACTCAGTGTTTGGGCTAGTACAAAATACTGTTCATGGTTCTTGGTACGAGTCATGATTTACTGGTGTATAGTTTTCTGAGAACAGCTGAATGAACCATATAAGCACCACATCATGTTATCAGCTCTGGCAACTGCAGCAATTTTCTATGTAGAAAAATGAATACTACTACTGTAATAGTGTCTGCAGTGTACAGGCACGTGGCAAAATTTCATTCTATGAAGTTCATATAATGTAAATGTTTCTAGATTCTTTGAAAACAAGCAACAGTCTGTAACTGAAGCCATTTCTGTAGACAGGTGTATTAAGCTGTGGGACTCAGATCAGCTGAACTACTTCTTCGCCTTCTTGAGCAAGTTTGAATGTCAAATACAGTTGACACCAGGTCAACTCAGACCATTTCACATGAGTGCAGTTCACCTACCAAAAATTCCTGGACATGGATAATCTTGATAATGTACAATGTCTACTTCAGTCCTAGTAGAGTGCAGATGTTTGCTAATGTCCCAGAATTAATAAACTTGCTTAGCACAGATTTCATCTTCGAAGGAAGAAGCTGTCTGAAAAACCTGCGTGTTGGTTAACGTCTTCTGAGAGCATATGGCCAGTGGAAAGATTTGAGACAATTTTACATGACATAGTGCAGATTCTGTTGCACTCCAGCTTCAACAGTGGGGTTTAGCTCAAGACAAATTGGGTTGTCAAGAACAGGATAAATCAACCTGTGGATCTTCTTGCTGCTGTGGGTAAGCTTCTGTTAATGCTCAGGTTATTGCCTAATTGTTGCGTAGTGGAAAAGTTGTGGTTATAAGGCTGTCTGTGTGAAGGAAAATGCATTACAGAATATGCATGCTTCTCAAGTTCATATTGGCTAGCAGTTCCTAAGATTTTTTTTTTTTAACTGCCTATGGACACTGGGATTTCAAAAGGAAAAAAAAAAGCCAGTAAAATATTTCTGAAGCTTTCTAAGATTTTCAAGCTTGCCTTCCTACTGTCCAGCTTAATCTCCTATTGTATAAATGTGTTGTCAAACTCAGGCCCTAAATGGGCAGTGGAGAACTCATTTGCCCTGCAACTACAATCTCCAGGACTAAGTACTCTGCACAAACAGATGTGAAACTCTTACAGAATAACTGTCTGTACTAAGAACTGGAAGCTTCAGTCTTTGCTGAAAATAGCTTGCCTTTTCTAGGGTTATTGCAGTATTCTTGATAAGTAACTTTCTGTTCAGGATCTGGCATTGTAGAGACATTTGTGAGGTTTATATGCACAGCTTTGATCTTTGTAAGGTACATGGAAAATAGAGCTGTGCAGGAAAAACAAGTCTATAAAAGTCACAGCAGAGACAAGGCCTCCAGAGTTTGGGCCTTTTCAGGCACAAAGCCTACTCTTCCACCTCACTGCAGTTCCAAGTGGCAGGCTACCAGGAGCTGCCTGCCAAATACAACTTACTAACATGGGAAGGCTCAACACCCTTCCTGTTGAAATTATTGGAGACTTTAAGGGTAAATCTGAGAGCGTGCTGGAGAAGAACAAATGTGGCTGCTGTAACAGATGTACAGGCAAATGTGGGCAACTCTGACATAGTGGCAAACTTCCAAGCCATAGCTTTGTCCTGAAATGAACGTACTTACTGTAAGCAACTGTCAAGGTCTTCACAAAAAGTTGCACGAAGACTGCATTCGGTGAAAGATTCATGTGCTACCTTCTCAGAGACTTCACACATAAAATTCCTATTCCAAAAAAATAAAGCCACACAAATTCCTTCAGAGTGGGAATTCTTAATTTCAGGACATACTAGTAAAAAGCGCATACTTTTGCAGTGCCCTGTCTCTCCTATTGCTCCTTGTGTTAGGTGGATGAAATCTCTAGTGATTATTGGGAGGCATATCAAAGTCACGTTGAAGAAAAAAGACACATTTGGCAAGTACTGTGCTCCATTCCATAAAGTGACGTTTAGTGCTGCTGAGGGAAAATGGGTGTTTAGGGCTATTCTGTTCACTCTCCTTATCCCTTAAGGGGTTCTCCTACCAAGAGGCTGTTAGAGAAGGTAGTCTGCCTGCCAGATTTTTTTTTTCTGGATTTTCAGAGTAAGTGCTAACACAAAGATTAAATACTTCTCATAGCACCTTAAAGTATCAGCTGCTGGTCAAAGCTTACTTCTGTGTAGGATCTCATTATTATCTCAAGCTTTTGGAACTTGTTTCATAGTGCTCCTGGAATTGTTTCTTTATGGAGCTGATTACTGTTCAGTTTGGCCAGAATATGGTACTGCAGTGTCTATGGCTGCTGTATCCCAAAGAAATTTGCCAAAGAATAGGATAGTCAAACACATCTCACCCCTCAGACTTGCTCACTCTCCAGGTAAGAGAGTGAATCCCCTAGTTCTACTTCTCTCTTTTTAGACTAAGCTGATTACTGGCTATTTCTAACCAAAGGTGGACACTCATAGCTGGCTGGTATACATGTATGTCTCTTCCACTGAATATCAAGCCTTGCTGTGCTAGAACTTGAGCATTAGTCTAACTGCTTCACTTGGAGTGTGATGAATCAACTGACTGTTGCTGAATACTGTTTTTACTACTTACAGTCTTCCCATACAATTTTATAGGTAAGAGCAGCACTTCAGTGGCTGATGCAGCTGTAGGGAATGAGGCAAAAGGTTGTTGCTAGTCATCTGTGCTGTTCCTTAGGGGAAAGCCTGTGATTTTCCATGACATACAAATAGTTCTATTTGGCTGAACTGGCCTTCAGTTTCAGAATGAGTAAGTCTTACGGATGTTGTATAAGATCATACTTCTGTATTGGTTTTATGTGAAATTTGAAAAATAATGCAGTAAAAAAAAAAAAGTAATTTTTATGACCAGCTAACAAGGGATCCACAGGGAAGTTAATATCTCAAAGAGCAGTTAGCAGGTACTGAATATCTGCTCCAAAATGGAGTAGTTTGATATCTTATCCAGTCTGTGAATTGCAGCACATGCTTCTAAGAGATGTGCTTAATGTCAGGATAAATGTACTGACAGACTAAATTTTAATACTGTTGATAAATAATAACCTTTCTGTATAACTGCACAAACTATACTATGAGTGTGATATAAGGGAACTAACGTCAAGTGTTTCCCTGTTTTTGCATCTGAGATTTAAGATGGAGAAAAAATGCTTTACTTTTTTCTGGACACAGAAGGGTTTAATTCTTATTTTCCAAGTTTGTTTTTTTTTTTTTTTTGGGGGCCGGGGGTGGTTCCTAGAGTTGTCAAAGGTAACTCTTGTATAGCTGAAAATGTCTTAGCTCCTCTCTGATTTGTAAAGATTTCCACTCTTAGCAGGTGTAGCTACAGATGTTTCCACAGATAGGATTGTTAGGAAGGAGGGTTTTTTAAGTCAAGACTGTGTTGTATGTCTTACTGTTGAATATCAGCAAGAAAACAGTCCTTGGTAGCTGCGTGGTACAGGGAATGCTTACTATTCACTTTTGTTCCTACACTGTTACAAAAAAACAAAAAGCCTTCAAGTAATTAATTTTCTCATTTTTGCATTGTCACCACATGTCTTCTTGTTTATTTCATTTTATCAAGTATCACAAAGTCTTACTATGAACAGTGATCGTACTGTTTACGGAGGAAAAAAGTATGTTTGAAAGATGAGAGGTACTGAAGTTGTTGGCAAAAGCAACAGTTTGTGTTGAATTTGTAACTGGATGCATGGATAGATAGATAGATAGATGAGCCACTTCAGTTACCTCTGTAAGTCCTTCCTAGTATAAAGGTGTAGTTATCTCCTAGAAGCTTCACGAAGGTGTGCCTGAAATAGTGAAGTTCATGTGTTGAATGGTGACCAGGTCTTTCAGATGAAGCAACATTTGCAGTTTGTCCTGCAGGTCTTGAAAAGGTCTGAAGTTGATGAACATCTGATTTCTGTCCCAGCATCAACAGAGGCACTGTGAGGAATGGATCTAGGAGGGGAAGCAGTTAGATCAGCAGCTACTGAGAGGCAGGAGATTAGAGGGGAGAAATTTATAGATTAAAAATAGGTTTTTTGTTATGTAAATGAAAATACGTAGGAAACTGCAGATCTTGCAAATCATAATCAGTCTTACTTCTGCTTAAATATAAATTATCCAGTGCATTTTCTGGACAAATTTCAAGCTGCTACAGTGGGCAATTGAATTATTTTAAAAAGAAAACACACCCCCTGAAAAAAAAAACAACCGGAAACACAAAACCAAAAAAACTGCAGCATTTCTAACATTTGTAAATAGGTTTTGAATGCCTATATAACGAATATATTTCAGTGTAATTCAAAATAATCCTTAAGCATTAGTTCTAGTTATCCTTGCTTTAGTTATAACTTTATGTAACAGGTTTTGTGTAATTCCAGCATGGAAAACTGGTTAAAGATGATAAATAATACACCTGTAGTGGTACTGTCGTAAGTTTAGGTATGTAGATTCCCTATGGAAAAATTTGCTTTTTCCTTATGTTTGCTCAGTTGAACTGAAGCATATTAGTTTTCACAGTCCTGGGATTATTGGAACATCTGGAGTTAACATTTTCTGATTTTTTTTTTTTTTTTTTTCAATACAAAAAATAGGAGTGACATTTTTTTGGAGTACTGCATCTAGTAAAAACCCCATTAGTTTAAGAATAGGTGAAAATTGCAGCTATCATTTCAAAAACAAACAAACCCGCATAAACAAAAAAAAACCACAAATGAACCAAAAACCCACACCCAAAAAAAAAATCAACTTGGAAACTAGTTATTTTACTGCTCATCTGTTAACACAGGGCATTCAGTGACACAGGTACAGCTGTCAGACTCTTCATCCTTCCTAACCCTGAGCTTTTGCTGTAGCCTGTCTTTCATGCACTTAATTTTATTGGATTTTAATCCTTTTAATTTTTATAATATATCATACTTGTACCTGCTTCCTTCACCATGTTTTGAGAGAAAGCCCAATTTGGAGTAGAGGAAGGCTACACAGCCATTTCTTTTTTTTTTTTATTGTGGGATTTTCTCCATCAGGAAGAAGGTAATAGCCTGTAGCCTGTTGATTGTGGAGGTTGCGCCCTAATATCTTGGTTGAGTCCGTAAACTTTTGTATGTCGTTAACCTGAAAGTTTTATTACCAAGGGAAACCCTTGGAAGGTGCTATGTAGATAGAAAAATATTCCCCTGCAAGTGTTTGTCTTGTCTTCAGGATGAATTCTTTTGACAAGTCATCAGGAAGTGAAAGGATTTCCTGATAATGTCTTCATGGACGCTCTGCAGATACCTGGTAAACTGGGAGAATTACGCTGTGTTCTTGGGAAGCATGTGTGTAGCATCCAGGGGGCTTGATAGTTCTGTTGTAATAGTTATTTGTTGGAGTGGTAAGAGAAATTACTGCAGCTCAGACAGAGTCTTAAATCCATGTGGTGGTGTACATAGGATTGCCTAAGTTTTGGTTTTGATGTATTCAGTGAGACTGAAGGGTTGTTTCAAGGCTTGCATGGGGAACTTTTGGAAGATTTTTTTTTTTCATAGTGAGATTTTTTCCTAATGCAGTTTGTGAATGTTTAATGGCTGTTCAGGTTTGAGGGTAATCTTAACATGACTGTGAGGGCTGTGAAAGACATACACATTTGGTTTTCTATAGTAGTAATGTCTTGTGGAACGTTTCAAATGCCTTTTTCTTTAATGTGTTGTCTATGTAGCTCAGACCTATTAAACTTGAGCCCTGTGCTTTTTCTTGGAAAAGCTGGTGTGCAGTACAGCTTTTTTTGTATTCCAGGAAAAGAAATGTGGCTTAATATGCTATTTTAGCGCTTTATACATGTAGAGACCATCTATACCATATAATGTAGAGTGAACTCCAGCTTAACAGCAGCAGCATGGCAGAACTTGTGCTGATGGTATATAACAGTATAGTAGATGCTACTTGTTCTTTATTTTATATCTTTAGAGGTGGACAGCTTCTGAAGAAATTTTGTGCTAACACTGTAAAAGACCTCTGGAGATGAAAGGAGTTATTACAATGCTTGCATTTCTGTTCTTTCCATGCTTATGCTAAAGCTGAATTAATGTTCTGTACTGACCATATACTTCCTTTTTGGGTATAGCTGTCCTAAAATGTGGAAGCATGCTGACCCTGTAGTCTTTTCACTCCCCTGGCATTTCCCTACCAAAGGAAAAAACTCAGAAAAGCACCTGTATGCCAAGATCTACTGCTCCACTGTGGGCTGTGCTGGCTCCAGAGCACCTTCTCTCAGCAACTGGATGGCTGAAATGACCCAGCAATGTGGCCAAGAAGGCCAACAGCATCCTGGCTTCTGTCAGGAACAGTGTGGCCAGCAGGATTAGAGAAATGGTTGTCCCCCTGTACTTGGCATCGGTGACGTCACACCTCAAATACCACATTCAGTTTTTGGCCCCTCACTACAGGACATTGAGGTTCTGGAGCATGACCAAAGAAGGGCAAAGAAGCCTGTGAAGGGTCTAGGGAGTAAGTCTTAAGAGCAGCAGCTGAGGGGATGGAAGTTGTTTAGCCTGGAGAAAAGGAGGCTTGAGGGGAGACGTTATCACCTTCTACAACTACCTGAAAGGAGGTACCTGAAGGGAGGTGGTTGTTGGTGTGTTCTCGCAAGTAACAAATAATAGGACGAGAGGAAATGGCCTCAAGTTGTGCTAGGGGAGTTTTAGTTTGAATAGTAGGAAAAATGTCTTCACACAAAGGTTAGTAAACCACAGGAACAGGCTGTCCAGGGAAGTAGAGGAGTCACCATCCCTGGAGGTATTTAAAAGGTGTAGTGCCTAGGGACATGGTTTAGTGGTGACCTGACAGTCCTGGCTTAATGGCTGGACTTGGTCTTAGGTTTCTTCAACCAAAACAATTCCAGGATTCTGTATTTGCAGTTCCTGTGGCAGATGTTCAGCTGGAGTTGACAATCTGTCTGGTTCTGTAAGGTATTTCATATCTGTGTGACATTTTAAAATTCGTAAAGGCAGTTAGTAATACTATCTGAAACTAGGTGACTACTATAAGCTATTTGTAACACTTCCTGGTTGAAACATTTAATCGTCTTCTATAGTACTATAAAGGCAAAGAGCATTTCTCTATCCTTTTGTGTTTAAAATCCCAAAGAACAGTTAGGTTTGTTACTGGCTTCCATTATAGAAAAACAATCTGTACAAAGCAGATGGAAAACATAGTTCACACTCTTGATTGCTTTGTTGTAAAGCTACCAAACTGTTTCCATGGAATTAGATTATAAACATCCTTTATATAAAAATGCTTTGTCAAAGCTTGCACATTCCTTAGCTTGTAAAGCAATGTGGTGTTTGTATGTGTTCCTCATGGTTTTTCTCTCTGTGGCTTCAGTCTGCCATAAAGGCATGCCAACCTATTTGTGTTGTACAAAGGTTTGAGTCTGTTTCCTTCTGTCTCTTCTTCACTTATGCTTTGTCTTCTTCCTACAATTTTGAGAGCCAAGATGTGCTTTTTAAGTTCCAATATACCATAATAAAAAGAAAACTGAAGTTTTAAAATGTTTTTCTTTAGAATTCCATTAACTTGGCAAGTAAAGTTTTATTGAAACTGCATAAAGTTTTTTTTTCATGTTTTTGACTTCTTCATAGTGGAGACACAGTAACTAGTTCAGAAGAATAGTCGGACCAGGAAATTTTTTCTTTTCCCTTTATTCTCAGCAAGGCACAAGAATAACTGTCAAACAGGAGATGTACTGCTGTCTTTGCAATGATTTTGAATGTTATTATGACTACACATTTGTGTAAGAATGTGTAAGAATTGGTAATGTGTAAGAAGTGGTAATACCGAGCCCACAAATCCTCCCGGTAATTAATATGCAGAATTAGATAATACACGTGCCTGGGCAATATGAACTTAAATTGTTTTTTTATGGAGGGCTAACCCTGATCTCACTTTTCAACATCGTTGATTCATGTGAACCAGTGCTTTTTACATCTTCAAAATAAAGATGTAAATCATAATTGTTAGGATGCAGTGAATTTCAGCCAGTTGTGACAACCGTGTAGCCAGATGCAGTGCACAAGGTGTAAACAAACAGGAACAGCTAAACATAAAAACTAAACAATTAAAAAATATGGCTTTTAATTAATTTTTAATTAACTGAAATTATATTTCAGGAATCGCTTTCTGGATTTTGTGGCAGGGGATGGGAATAACTGTTTGCAGGCAATACTGCTCTTCCTCAGCAGATCCTTAAGTGAATGTCCGAGTGAAGTTGAGCTGGCAGTGTGCTTTTGTTCTCACTTTATTTCACAGGACAGTTACTTGGTCCTGTCTACAAAGCTATTCTAGAGAGAACTTAAGTTGCTTTCATAGAAATGGAGCCTCTCGAAGAAAAGTTCAGCGTGGAAAAATACTGTGGTATCTTGTGGGGTTGGAGTTAGGGTGACCTTCTGTATCTTTCCTTGAACCTAGTCTCTCACTACAGCATTGTTATACAGAGCTTGGAATGTGGCAGAGGAGATAAGTGTAATGTGACCATTAAATGAGGTTGTTGTTCCTATATAATCTTTTGCATGTGAAATAATTTTGTTCCATCAGTCTTACTGATTTTTAGATAGGTGACGAATACTCTCACTTTCCTAGTCTTTTCTTAATGGTAAAATAGAGTTCATGGATAATTTTTTGTCATCTCTACCAGACCAGGTGTTATCTTGAATTCTACTTTAAATGGAGATGGCTTGCGTGTTTCTGACAGCCATTTACAGGAGGGAGTGTTCTGGTTTGGTTTTGTTTGCTGGTGGGGTTTTTTGTGGTGGTGTTTTGGTTCTGTGTTGTTGTTTTGGACAAAATCCGTTTTTCACTGAAGAGTTCAAATCCTCCTACTTCTCTCTAGGTGGACCTCCTACGTATAGCCACATTGGACACAAATGGAGAGTGTAAGATCTTTTGTCCTCCGTTGTGTGAACTTTAAAGTTGAGACAGATGCTATTTCTGCAGTGTCTGACTTGGATCTGGTATATCATTGTAGTTAATACTTGGAGAAAAAAAAAAGAAGAATTCTAAATGTATTTCTAGTAGTAATTAAGGAATCTGATGATACCAGCAACCAGCAGTCTTTTTTTAAGCCTTTCCTGAGTCTTGAAGAAGCAGGTTTCTGTAATACACAGTGAATTTTGAGTATGGAGAGAGATGAGAAGAGATTGTATCACACTTTCTCATCTCTTGAAACTGAGTTCTTGGAATAAATTACAAGTTGTTGGCACTATGTTTGAGGGTGAGGTTCTCTTTTACATGGTTAACTCAAATGATTTATGCAACATGGATCTACTCTTTGGTAATTTCTGTATCTTAAAAATCAGGAGGCTGCTGACAATAAACTGTGACCAGTTAATTTTAGTTTGTATACTGTCTGTACTGTATACTGTACTGTCCTCTGATGCAAAGTCTGTTTCACAGCAGTCCTTGAACATTGACTATAATCACAAGTTTTTTTGGCAGCCCACGTGTTTCCAAGTTTTGAGAGAAGAATTGGTCCAGCAGTACTTTTTGCAGGCCTAAGGGCATGCATGTCCTGCTGACTAAGCCTGCCCTCCTCTCCCTACTGCTTCTGCAGACTTCAAAGACTGCTTGAGGTCATCAAACGATTTCCTCTAATTATCTCACTGGGAGTCTGAGATGCCAATGGCTCCCCAACCCTGTTGTGTTTCACTTTCTTATCTATACAGAGGGAAAGGGCAGCTTTTAAAATCAGAGCTGGAAAAAGCACTGCAGCTCAGTTGTTAAATTTTGTGAAGGTTACTGCTGCAAACCGAGTGGTTCTTAAGATCTCTTTTGAAGGCTGATGAATGTAAACACATGCTTTTTGCAGAACTGCTCACAGCCGGATTAGGCTGTCGCGATCCCTTTAGCCACAAACTCCTGAGGACTGTATGGTGCCTTGTAGAACAAAGAAATGATCTGATGAAAAAGTTCTAGGTTCAGAGGACAAATACTCTTCAGCAACCTGAGAGCAAGTGTGTGGGAGGGGCACAATTATGAGCAATGCATCAACTGATGGACCACGCATAAGGGCACAAAAATGCACACACTCCATGACAAATATGTCTCATGTCTCAAATATCAGACTTGCATAGGAATTATCCTGGTATTAAGATAGCTGAAATGTTTCCATATTAAATTACAAATAATCCTGTCCTTTGGATGTACCAAAGAGTTGCATGTTTTTTCCTATTGTGGAGCAATGTTTTAAACAAGAACAATTGGAAAGAATATGTTGATTGTTTCCATGGATGAACTATTGGCTGTATTTTTATCCCAATGCTTAAAATAACTGGTATTTTTACAAATGTTCCTGTAGCCATGATGTTGCATACCAGTGGAGCCTTTAAAACTCTGTATTCCCCCGAACTATACTGAATTCCACTTCACAAAGCTCAGCAAAATTGATGGTGCCTTTTGTGGGTTTTGTAGATTTTATTTGGTTGTTTCTCCCCTGCCCCCCACCTCCTTGTTTCATTTAATTGCATCTCAGTGCAGATACCAAACCATCTATGTGGCAAGAGGGACTAAGGTGTTTCAGTTAATAAAATAGGTTAATTCAGTTGCTGGCTTTAGGAAATTCAGATCAATGAGGAAAGCTAAAATGCGAACTAGAAGGGTCATAGCAAGACCCATAGCAAAACTATTCAGATGTGTTTGTAGAGTTGTACAATTTGAGAGTTGTATTGCATTGCTTGATATGGTGTTAATTAGAATCTGGTATCATGTCTTCAGTCACTGGAGAAGGTGATTGCTCAAGAGAAAGGTTCTGAATGTGCTACAGCCTGTTTTTGCCCTGATGTAAGTGCTGACATAATTAGCAGCTGATCATCTGTGCTGTGGTGTAACCTATGTTCTTTGATTTCATTTTTCCAAGTACTGCACATCATTTAATATTGGCAGTTCCACTGGAACAGGCTGCCCAGGGATATGGTTTTGTTGCCATTCCTGGAGGTATTGTATAGGTGTGGTTCTTAGGGATATGGTTTAGTGGTGGACTTGGCAGTATTAGATTAGCAGTTGGACTTGATCTTAAAGGTCTTTTACAACCTAAACGATTCTATGATTCTGTTTTCTTTGTGTAAGGACAAATGGCTTCAGTTGTCTTTAGTTTGATTGATTTGATTGGCTGGTTTCTGACAATGCAATATGTACTCAATTTTTACTACTTCCTCATTAAAGCAGCTTAACAGCAGTGGCTCAACACTAATGCTTTATAGCTTGCAGGGATCTCCCAAAAGATGATTTTGTAGTATGCTCTGTGTAATACAGCAGTTGGAGAGCAATATTGTGTGAAACAAGAACAGTATTGAATTGAATTAAGCAAATGGCTCATCACTAAGATGAGATTGATGTGTGTGTTGGAAAACAAAGGCCTCTACCTTGTAAGGGACTTGCAGCTTTCTGTTGCATGCACCTTTGTACACTCAGCATGGGTTGCCACACACCTTTGTCTGTGGGCGCTGGCAAGGCCTGCAAAATCTCCATGGAGAGCTCCTGCATGGGTGCACGAAATGCTCAAGCTCTGAGAACTGTTCTGTGTTAGTAAAAGTAGATCTGTATCTTTCTCTGTGGAAATTTGTTACGTGCTGTCTCCACTGTTCAGTGCCCCTGCTGCATGTATTCATTAAGAACAACAAAGAGAAATTTTTCCAGTGATGATTATTAATTTCTAGTGGAGATATCAAGTAGGAAAAAGGGTAGGAAAATAGGAAAGGACCCAAATATCCTAAGGTAAGAGCCATCCTTGCTTGTTCATGCAGAGGAGACAGCTTATTCTTTCCCTGTAAAGCTTTTTGTTTATGAACATAACTATGCTGCTTTTACTACTTTATATTTTATCCTTTTTTATTGTGGTTGTCTGGGCAGTAAGCCTTCAGCTACTGAATGCAGCTCCTGGAGGTGATGAACAGAAATCCACATCAGCTGAGATTTGTGCAAAATCTTAAATGCTGTTCAATTATGGTCTGGTTTTGTTGGGTGGTTTGTTTTTTTTTTCCTGTCCCACTTTGCCTGAATATCTTTTTCTTCTAAGGCTATAAATCATATGTAAAATATAACAGAATCTGAGTAGCATCCTTTAGGCAACTGGTGCAAGAAGAAAAGAATGTGCTGATTTGATCTTAGAGGGTCAATCAAGAGTAAACTGAGCTAGGCCATCTTTTAATAACATTTGTTACTATGCTGAAACTAAAACTACACAAATATTTCCATTCTATTCTGATACATGTAATTCCTGGAAATGATCACACTTGGGCTTGCAACTCACCTTTAATTTCAGAGGCTTGATAGTTATTTGAGCTTTTCAAGATGAACAAAATGTTCTGTTGTTGTGAAAAAAGGATGCGTTTCTTAACCACTTCATTAAATATGCACTGTTGAAAGAAGGAGAAGTTGAAAGTTGAAGCTTGACTTGGAAACTGACTCAGAAAATGCTTTGAGTGTTCAAATAATTAGTTTTTTATTTGGCAGAGTTTGAAACTCTAGGGGAAGTTTAGTATGTATTGAAGTTTATCCAGTCTCTTGCATTGTTCAAAGTGAAGGCACCATTTGATTGTACAATAACTTGTTTAATGACTCTGCAAGGTCCAGTTCTCTGAATTACTCCAGTGTAATTGGGATATGTTTCCAGATGTTAGAGGTATGTCAGCCTAGTGGTGTTTTAATCTAGAAGAGACAGCTTTCAGTTCTTCTTAAGCTTCATTTACTAGTGAACCATTAGTTCTCTGTGCTTCGCAACCATTACCTGTTAGTCTTTCTTCCAGAGTAAATGTTGCTACTCCTGCCTTTGAGATGCCAAAATGCAGAGCCAGAAGAGGTGCATACCAGAGAAATGAAGACCTACCATAGTTTGCTTAAAAGGCTTAAGGTACAGGCAGCATTTTAATGCAGTACAGCTACTTTGCCTGTAAAACTTATGATGGAAAAAGCCTATGCAAAAAGGTTTTAAAGAACATTCAAAATACCTCTTCAGTTGTTTTTTTTTTAAAAAAGTCATATATCATCAATGTCCTCTTGGAGAGAGTTGTGCTATGTTTTTGACAAATGGTCTCCTTCACTTCTGTGAGTCTAATGAATCCTGGAGCTGCACAGTAGGAGTCTGACAGACTGGAAATTGCATTGAACAGCTTTGGGTTTTTGTTGAAAACATTGTCCTTGGTTCAAAGAGAAGGTAATTATTCTGCTTTGGAATGATAGCAGCCCCTCCTCTATTGACAGCACACCATCTGCTTGTGATAAATTACATTGCCCTGGCAAGGCTGCAGCTTTTTGGTAGCAATGGATGACTTATACTTCATGTCAAAACGGGTGGAAAATAAGAAATATATATTGTTTATGGAAATTACGTACTTCCCTGTCACTGGTCACAATGCTTTTGCCTCCTTTCTATTTCTATTAAATGTACCTCTAAAGGAAAATTTCAGAAAGCAAGATAGTGCATGGGGTTTTCCAGGAGTTAATTCTTGCTGCAAGTTCAGTTTCACTAATCTGTTGAGGGAGGGCTTGAAAATATGTTGATAGAAATATTGAGTATTTCAGGTATAGTTGGTATATACCACTGATTGCACTTTAGCACCCAAGGACTGTTAGTAAGAACAGTGCAGGTTATTAAAGGGATTTTTTTTTGTTTGTTCTCAAGGAGTGGTTGTAGTTAAACTTGTTGGTTGTTGTAACTTCAGAGGTAGGTTTCTTTTCTGAAAACTTGCCAAGAAGTCCATTGGCTAGTGTGAGTAAAAGTTCATAGTAGTGTCAGATAGTTTGCTAATCAATTAGTCCTTCTGACAACTACTTCTTTTTCTTGCTGTTGTAGCCAAATTAATATTACTACTTCTAACCTGCCTAATTATATGATGCATTTAGGCTTAGTTCTGTGCTTTGACAAAGCAAACAGCTAAGTCATTGATGATTGTTAAACAGATGTTTGCAAGAGTCTTCTTGGAGGGGAGAGACAGCTTTGGTTCTCATGGCATCTAAACTATAGCTCCACTCTGAGACAGGTTTAAATGCTTGTGAGGATAACATACCGAATGTGCCTTACTGTAGTGTCTGCTCTGTTGAGAATCTTGTTCCAGGCTTTCTTTTATTTTGGAACACAATTCTAGTTTCACACAGATTACTGCTTTTGTCTTCGAAACTTCCTGGCTTTGTTGGTTTTATTTGCTTTAAAAAAAAGTTAAATCGCAGCAACACAACGAACCTTATTCTTGCCAGGCTCTTTTGATACCTTTTGTGGGGCTAATTGCCGCAGAGCAAACTTTGCAACACATTTTAGTCTTTCTTACTTGGACAGGGGTAGCAGTAATACCACTCATTATTAGTTCTTACTTTTCTACCACTTCTATTTTAAAGCTGGAGTCCTTGCAGTTATATTTGCACGGTGTGGCATGAATAACATTTATCTTAGAATCAGATGTAAAGAGAAAGCACTTTGAACCTAGCTTTGCTATGCTTGTTATTTCTGTGGCTAGGCAGTTTGGACATTCATGTGGGGATTGGCCACAGGTTAAAATAACTGCAGCCATGTTGAGCTGTTACTAAAATTCAATCAAGCATTTTATGTATAATGAGGAAAGTGCGCCGGCAAGTTTGGCTGGCTCCTTGGCTGCCAGGGTACATAAGAAGCGGATGTGTGTTATTCTGGGGTTTGGCAGCTTGAGCCTTCACCTTTTGCTGGCAAAATACCTCAGCAGCTTCAAGCCATTTAGGCTAGAGGCCTCTTATGTATTACGTGCAGCATGTTGATGAGTGAAAGTTGCAAAGTCCTCATTACTATTAGTCTCTCAAAGTGACAGACTTGAAATTTCACCCTTTTTTGTGGGGTGTAGCTAAAAGTACATGGAAGAACTCAATTAGGGCAATTTTAGCTGTTTTCTGCATCTAGTAAATTACAACTTTTGATAATTTTAGGATTTACCTAAGAAGGATGGTGCTTCTGAAAACTGAAACTGTGAGGGTAGTCAAACATTGGAACAGGCTGCCCATAAAGGTTGTGGAGTCTCCATCTGTGGAGACAGTGAAAACCCAACTGGGCACACTTCTAGGCAGCTTGCTCTAGGTGACCCTGCTTGAGCAGGCGAATTGGACTGACTGATCTCAAGACATCTTTTCCAACCCAAAAGATTTTTTAAAAAATGTAAGTGGTACCTTCCACAATCTATTTTCAATATTTTGGGACATTTTATATTTTTACACAGAAAGGAATAAACCGGTAGAACTTCTTTTACATTCCACAAATGTATTTTCCAATGCTGTTGGACCATAGGGAAGGGTACAGAATAGGTGTTTATGGAACCATTGTCTGTGCAAGTTGCATCCTAGAATGATCTCATTCCATTGGCAGTTCTTGAAGACACCA
>NW_008588955.1:53473-60207 GCF_000691845.1 Merops nubicus
ATTTGTCTGTTTGTGTGCTTTTCCAATGTGTGGTCAGGGAAGCTGACTTATCCTCTGACAAGATTCCTTCCGATGGTCTTTGACAAGCCAATATAATGCGGCAGTAGCCATCCTACTCAACCTGGGCTGGTATGGATCATTCTGGCACCTAATTTCTTGGACAGACTGTAGAAGTATTAGGTACTCCCACATCTGCTTGTGCCGAACTCAAGAGCTGTTCATCAGAGCATTGGGAGCCTCTGTTTGGAGTTGAATGATGCTCATGTTTACAACACCTCTGTTACACTTAAAAAGGATGTGCTAATTGGTAAGCAGGCAGGATTGAAGGGGACTTATCTTGCCAAGTAGGCTGTTTTGTGCCAGGTACAAGCTGTTATGTATCCCTAGCTCAGCAGTTCCACAGTAGCTGTTTGGTTACTGTCTTTCAAATCTGTCCATGGGCTAGATTGGCTTCCTACATCTGCCTTATGTCTTCAAGATGCCATTCTGTACATTCAATTACCCTGTACCTGTGAAGTACCAAAGCAGATGTAAAGATATTTTCTTTAGTAAAAAAGCTGCTACTATAAGGAAAGTTCCAGTTTTCATTCCTGCTATGCTTACATGCCTCATCAGGGCAACAATCAGTTTCTACTCCCCTCTGAAGATTACTTTTCTTGTGATCTTCCTACAGAGGAATGACTGGCAGCTTTTAGTAGTAGATTTCTTGCTGATGATGTTTGACTTTCACCCAAGTCAGGATATTATCATCTTGCATTTTTGTTTTAATCTTTGTACTTCAGGGCTTGAACTTTACTGCACACTACGGAAAGCAATTGAGTCTGTTCCAAGACTTTGGTTTATCAGTGTCCACAGTCCGTCCATGGACTAGTGGGACTGGTTACAGAAGATTTTTCTTTAGTAGTGGAAGCATACTCTTCTGTCATAGCCTGAGCAAACTTTAAAATGTCTTCCAGATATCTGCAGGTCAGTCATCTCACATTCCAGTCACAGCTTCATCAAATTCTTTGCCACTGGTGCAGCATCTGGTAGCGATGCTACATCTGATAAAGCAGCCCTTCATCCATGTCTATCTAAAGGCTTAGACCCGCTGTTGACTAATTGTAATGAGAGAGTATGCTTGGAGTCTTCTGTCTTGTGGATTTGTAGATGTACCCTTCTTAAGGAAGGTAAATACTTGATGTGTTACTCTCATGCATAGTAACCTCCCTCTGAATCCTTAGTAGGTTACCAAATTCTGTAATTGGGAGGCTGTAAAGGGCACATGTAAGGCTGAACTTCAGCCTGGTTTCAATCACACTGGGGAAGATGCAGGTTTCTGTGCAATTGTGCCAGCTACAAAGGCAGAAAGTATAAAAGTTGATTACTGATCATTTATGTGCACCCAGAAAATTCAATGTACATGTGGACCAAGTAATTAAGGAACTGAGTTATTAAGAAGTTGATTTCTTCCTTGTAGCCTTAAGTTTCACTATGCAAAACCTTTTTGGCTACCCTTGCTCTGGACAGAAATCTGGTATATTAGATACTTCCCACTGCCACCTCCGTAGATAGGACCTGTTAGGGCAGTTTGGATATGCTTTTGACCACTGAGATACCTACTTCAAGTATATGCAGAATTAAGGACTGTCTGCTCAGGCAGAATAGCCCGGGCTGATATGTGAGTCCTGATCTGCCACATGGTAGCTCAGTAAAAATTTATAGCCAGAGGTATGCCAGCGTGTTACCGTTCTACTCGCAAAACTCTGCTGTTAGCCTCTGCTGCTTTGTGTTAGCTGCTAATTTGTACAAAAATGGCACTGAGTCTAGGCAAAACAGTAACATTTAATCTCACTTTAATGACTAAGGATTAGTAACTTCTAAATTTCAGCATTTATAAATGTCCCTAGCAGAATTTACTCGTGTATTTACAACTGTTACTTAGTGTTTGGTTACACAGGTTTTAGAAACCACATTGGCCAGATTTGAGGCAGGATGGTCTGTTAACCATCTCTTTTTTTCCTGTGGCATCAGTAGCATTGTACTAGTTTAGTCTCTTTAAAGCCTGAGTTTTCAGGAATTTATAAAAGGGATTTTGCTGTAGAAAAGCTGCCCCCTGTAGTTTGATAAACATTGGCTCCATTTAAATCAACTGATTTTAACACTGTTTTTACTAACTCCTTAAAATGTTTATTCATGCTGGTCGTCTTCACATATGTATCTTATTTCAGAGTCTCGCTGCACACGTAATGAATCCTGCTGTTTGAGGAAAAAGGTGACTAATCAAATAATTAAAATACTATCACAGCTCTGCACGAGTGAGCAGCCATTTTAGATTATTTTATTTCTATGTCATTTTGTGACATTTTTGTGTTGCCATATCACAGAAAAGCTTTGACACTGAGCTAAGGCTGTTGTGCTCACTGATGTACAGGGTTCGTGACTGCTCTAGAGAATTTGCAGCTTAAATGATACACAGATCAGGACAGTATGAAGAAATTGGACATCCTGTTAATGCAAATAAAATAGTATTTGCTACATTGAGTTTGGGCAGTACTACCGCTGTGATGTTTTGGCTGCATGTGCAGCCTTATGAGTCATGTTCTTTTGTGGGCACCAGTGTAGAGTTTCTATTAATAGAATAAGAAACTGTGGAACGTGTGTAATCTTGAACTATTAGTGAGATCTTCAGGGAAAGTGCATCCATTGCAGCCTTTCAGTACTTAAGGTTTATAAGAAAGATGGGGACAAACTTTTTGGCAGGACGTGTTGTTGCAATAGGACAAAGCGTAATAGTTTTAAATAAAAAAGAGAGTAGGTTTAGGCTAGCTATAAGGAAGAATTTTCCTTCATGGTGAGGGTAGTGAAACACTGGAACAGGTTGCCCACAGAGGTAGTAACTGCTCTATCCCTAGAAACAGTCAAAGTCAGGTTGGACAGGGTTCTGAGAACCTTATGTAGTTAAAGGTGGGCCCTGCTTACTGCAGGGAGATTGGCCTAGATGATCTTTAAACATATCTTCCAGTCAAAATTGTTCTGTGATCACACACTCAACCAAAGTTCTTCTAAAACCTCTTTAAGTCAATGTATTTTGAGTGGTAGTTCTTTAACAGATCACATCTTTCCAGTCACATCAAGAGACATGATCTTTTTGTGGTGATAGCTGCATCTTTCTGTGATGAAGTTCATAGTACAAGCAGGCTGACTTGGAGGTCCCTATATGCAGCTGGTAGTTGCAAAGAAAATGAGAAAGTGCAAATATTAAAATGCTTCTATGAGCTTTGGAATATGCAAAAGGCTTCAATCTCAGCAGAATATATAAACTCAGTGAGTACACAATACATGCACCCAGCTGTTTTTTGGCAAGCCTTTAGACTCCACTGGAACTGTTTAGCTTGATAGCAGATGCAATGAGGGATACTCAGTATTAGCGTAAATTTTATTTCTTAGAGACCTTTCAATGCCAAGAACCTCAGCCATAGTTTTTCTTATCCTCTTTTTCCATTTCTGAATCTCATTGGCTTTACCATTGCCAATTTTTTAAATGAAATTTAACTGTTTTCCTTTCTTCTGAAGCCCTGAACATTTTACCATTACCTCTGCAGTGGCTCCATACTCAGTACTCATGTAATCTAGGAAAATCCTCTGCATACAGTCTTGTTAAAAAGCCATAAGCATGGGGTTAACTCAGAATGGTCATGAGCCAAGCCCTTCACCACTTCTCCTAAAATAAATCATTGCTAATGCTGCTGCCATATGGCCAGCGAACACAAGCTCTGGGCAGTCTTTTGATTTCCTCATTCGTGCTTTCAAGCATGCTGGCTCTTCAGCCAGGCTTCTCCTCCCCTCTACTTGTAGCTTGACTCCCAAGCGGTGAGCTTGGGAAGCACACAAGTGTCAGCAGAGTAAAAAGTTTGACTCACCTGTCCAGTCAGCAGTTCCTTACTGTCTCCTAGATAAAGTATGACCCTCCCGTGGTGCAGTGTATGCTTTTATTTCGGGTGGGGAGGCGGGAGCGCATCCTGAGCGCAGGTCACTGTTGGGCTAAGGGAGCCCGTAGCCGCCCCTGGGTGCCACAGAGGTTCTCCTTCCCTCTGTGCAGCAGTGGCCCCTAGTGGAAGGTGCTTGGTCCTTCTGGTGACCCCAGACTAGACAAAAAGCCAAAACACTCTTCCCATAATGACTTTTCCAATTTTCAAACTTGTTGCTAGCCTGAATGCCCCCAGCAGGGCAGTGGAAAAATTCCGTGAGTTGCTTTTCTCTCCTGACTCATTTGCTAAATACTAGAGTTTGAGCTATTAAATGGTAATATAATAGTACTGAGTTAAGGAATTATTCTAATTACCTTTTAAGTTTCTCATTGTTTTGGAAGATTCTCTTGGCATTTGTCTGTGTGAGCTGGTGCTTATAATGTAAAACTGGGGAATATAATATTCTGACCCCTACATGTTAATGTGTCTCTGTGCAATCTCAGGTTACATTGTATAATCGTATATAATACTTTTCTGATGACCTGTAATGAAAATCTCCAGGCTGAAGAGTCTGAAGGGAAGGATGTGAAATTCTTACTGCAGATATTGGCCGTGGTGCAGTGCTCACACATGCAAGCTTAGAGGGAGCAGATTGGTACATGTGGAGCCACTTTGTCCCTGTAGCTTGAACAGTTCTGAAAGATAAGAAATCTGTACATATAGGATAATATTATTTTCCTCTTTAGCTTTTATAGTATGATCACTCAGAAGAGACTAGGGAAAACTTTGATTGAGACCTCCTCCTTGTTGTGAATCACTGTCTTGTTTGTTTTGTTTTGGTTTTTTTTTGTTTTGTTTTGAGGCTGAAAGAGAATAGGTTGTTGTAGGAGGTGAATTTTCCATTATTGTGCTAGGTGAGTGCTGCTTTTGGAAGGATTATGCATGTGACTTGGAATTGCTCTCCCTTTCTGCCTTGGGATGTGAGTTCATGCTATGAGTCTTGGTTCTGACAGATGATGTTACAAGGCTCTTAAAATCAGCTCTGGCAGCTTTACCATCCCAGGTCCTTAAACATTTATTACAACATTTTTAACAGCATCATGTGCTCTCTGTCTCTCTTAATGCAGCTTTTCCTTAAAAGGTAAAAGTGCTGGCATTTAGTCAATGTTGAGCTGGAATTTTGTTTAGTGTTCTAGTGGGTTTTTTGATTAAAATCAGTGTACTTTCTCTAGTTTTTGGTTTGCTTACTGTAGCCCTTAAACAGTTACTACTTTGTTTCTAATCTGACTCATGCTTCCAGTCAGATATTCTTAAATTGTGTGTTCTTTCAGCTGCTTGGCAAATAAAAAAACCATTTTGTTATCTTTTTTCATTATGCAAACATTGTTAGAAATCGTATTGACTTGTGCTTTTCAGAAGAAGCCTTAAAGAGGGACTGTTCTGTATCTTTAAATGAAAAACCATGTTTGTGACAGTGGAAGAGTAGTAGTGGTTTTATGTCTTCTCAAAAAAAAGGAATTGGCTGTTTTCTTAATGAGGTATTTACAAGTATGTTGTCCAGAAAACAATTTAACTTATTATGTTAACATTGCAAAAGATCTGCATAAGCCCTTAGGAGGCAACTTCGCTTCTGAAAGCTTAGTGGAGAATCTGTTAAATCAGCAGAAGAATATTGAATTCCTGGTTGAGACTTGAAAAATGCTTGTTTCCCAGACAGAGTATGCTGAATTAGGTCTTCCACTGAACAACCAACCAAAAGACAGAAATTTAGGAATAATAAACAGAATAGAAGTATAAGCCTTTGCAAAAACAAGGGAATCTTAATGTGGAAAAATTTACAAGCTTGAATGTATTACAGCATCACTCTGACTTGAAGAAACAAACTTTTGGAGAATTATATATGTAACCAAGTTTTCATGACCAGTTTACTTAGATATGAACACTTCCAAACGTCAACAATTGGCTTTTTGAAGTAGAAATTGTTACTTAGTCTCTTATGTCTGGCCCATTGAGAGCAAGGTATACAGGGAAAAAAACTCTATCCATGCTAATGAAATGGTGCTTTATCTTCAGTGTCATTGAAGCAACTGTGAAATGTTGCAGCCTGATCCATATACCTTCTGTTTGAGGAGCAGGAAACTGTGTCATCGCTGTGCCCTCAATGTGCCTTCGTAATGGATTGAAGGCATCACTGTGCCTTCATAATATAGATAGTGACTTTTTTCCCTTTTTTTTTTTTGTCTTTTCAGTGACAGTTCGCTTTTAATTATGTATGTGTCTAGTAAAAATCTTAGTAAGCTTGCATGGTCAAGGATTTCCATAAAATTAAGTTGCAGGTTGATTGTATCATTTGGGAACAATAGTGGCTGTTGCAGAATGTGCCCTTTCCACAAGCTCTTTTTGGTTCCACACGGGAATATGAAGGCAACAGTCAGTAAACATTACTGCTCAGGAGGTGCCTTTCAGCATTGTTTCCTGAAAAGCAGGTGGAGATCTGCTGCTTTTGATGTCCCTTCGCACATACACGTGCACATATGCACAGAGAGCTACCATCAACTGCACAAGCATATAGTTGACAGAGGACCTTCTTGTTAACTTGACTTTTGTTTTCATCTTTTAAGAAAGACCCAAAAAAAATAACTTGTTTAGTGTTTGGAAGTATTCGTATACGGGAAGGAAAAACTTTTTTGCATTCTGTAGTTCGTGGCTGTCAGGAGAGAATAGGACAAAAAACCTTCCCAGGTAACCAGTCCTACAAAATCGACAGCCCTGCTAGCAAAGTAT
>NW_008588955.1:60238-62095 GCF_000691845.1 Merops nubicus
TAACATTGGTAAAGCTGTGGTATTTGTCAGGGTAAACTTATTGCCAGATAAAGCCCTTTCTTGGCTGAGATAAGCTATACCAAGAGAAATGGTTCTGCCACAAATTAAGGATGGCATATCTGTTAGTAGGTGATAGAGTGCTTCTCTCACTTTGGACACCTCTGCACTGGCAAGAGTTGGTAAGGTGGGACAAGCTTGAAAAACAATGTGAAGCAAATTGCATTAGAGACTGAAAGTAACTCTTGTGTAAAGAATTAATGGAATGTCTTCATCTCAAAGAGACCTTATGGATCTGATACTAAGAGTAACTTGGCCTGATCTTCTTTACTTCTTGCAGTGGTTTAAAATATGTCTTTAGTGTGCTCCAGCCAATCTTCTTAACAAAACCTACTTCTTGTTAGATACATCGTCTTACCAGAGGCAGTATGCTACCATCAGAGTACATCTTCACGAGTTCTCACACAATTCTTACAAATCTCTGCTAGTAAATGTTTAATTTTGCTTATTTTGTTTAATTTATTTTGTTTATTTATTTTGTTTAAATTGCATGATGAAAACTAGAACTGAGGGCACTCGTTATGTTGCTGCATGAGCTGTTATTGAGATCGAGTAATTGGGGCAATAAATAAGTATCACAAGTTAGAATGATTCTGCATGTACTGAGTAGCAGTCTCTTCATATTTTTTATCCTAATTTTTTTTCATTTAAGCATTAAAACCAAAGATGTTAGCCTTCAACTGGTATGTAAGATAAAGATATTAAATCGCTCAGTTTAGCATCGTTGTCTGTTTGCATCAACAAAAAAATGGGTTAAATTAAGACTTCAAGATAAAAAAAAATGTGTTGAACCAGCTACAAGGTTAATGAAAGAATATAAAACTTCATCATAGCTATCTAATGGGAACGGGCATTTGTTGACCAACAAGAGCTGTATTGTAGCTTGTGCATACAGTCAACAATTTAACTGCTCAGGAACTATTTTTAAAAATTTGTTCTGCTTTGTTGCTTTGAAGTCTTTATAAGAATTATTTTAAAATATAAACATATAGCTTCCGTTGTGCCGTGTATCTTTGGTTTAGGTCTGGGTGACAGTGATCTCTAGTATGACAAGCAGATAAAATCCTGCTTGAGTTTTTTTTTTTGCCCATCTAAAGTGGGTTTGCCCCTCTGGAGTCCATTGTCAGCCAGTAGCCCGTTTGTGTACGATGCAACATGCCTTTTATTTCTCAAGAAGCCTTGCTGATGAAGTGTCGCATTGTTTAGAAGGACAGATTTGTGATTCCTCTCCAATTACTGCCTAGAGATCACAAGGGGGGGAAAACAAATGTATCCTAGATGAACTAAATTTTCCTTTGAGTCCAGTACCATCTATGGTAGCATATTCATCAGCCTTACCAGATGACAAGAATGTTAAAAATACTAGATCTCTGTGGCAGAGTAAGTTCCATAATTTCTAGGGCTTCTTTGTTCTTTGTAGATGCTTTTTTTAACAGGGAATAGAGAAGCTCAGCAGAACTCAGCTCTAAGAATTGTCTGCTTTTCTTTTCTTCCCCCCTCTCCCAAGATTAAGCTCATCCTAGCCTTGCAGGAATTTTTAATTGCTGAGGAATTGTGGTGTATTTATTAAACTGCCTTTTGCAAATAAGGATTGTCTTAGAATCCTTGCAGTGTTTGGACTGTTAGCTTAAGTATGAACTTCTATGATGTAAAGAGCAGTGAATCTAAATACAAGTGTTTATGTGCCCCATTAATAAACCCATTGCAAAAGGAGTTTAGATTTGGTGTGGCAGAATGTGCAGCCTGATTTTTATCCTGCAGGTAACTGTTCTAGTTCAGTGTAAAAAGGGGTTCAGGGCA
>NW_008588956.1:0-12234 GCF_000691845.1 Merops nubicus
GGAAGAGGAGGAGGAGGAGGAGGCCGACTCGCTGCCCTCCTCCCGCCCCCGGAGGGTGCGAAGGTGCTGGGTGACACCGGGTGGGTGACACCAGGTGGGTGACACCGGGGCTCAACGAAGCTGGCCGCTGCGTGGTGGAAAGGAACCTGGGGTGCTCCTGACAGCCGGCTGGAGACGAGCCAGCGCGTGCCCAGGTGGCCCAGAAGGCCACCAGCATCCTGGCCTGGATCAGCATTAGTGTGGCCAGCAGGAGCAGGGCAGGGATTGTCCCAATGGACTGGGCACTGGGAACGCTGCACTTCAAATCCTGGGTTCAGTTTTGGGCCCCTCACTCCCAGAAGGACCTTGAGGGGCTGGAGTGTGGCCAGAGAAGGGCAACGAAGTTGCTGGGGGAGGACCTAGCGGGGGAAGGGTTTGGGGAACATGGCTTGTGAGGAGCAGCCGAGGGAGCTGGGGGTGCTGAGCCTGGAGCCAAGGAGGCTCAGGGGAGACCTTCTGGCTCTCCACAGCTCCCTGACAGGAGGCTGGAGCCAGGTGGGGGTCAGGCTCCTCTCCCAAGGAACAAGTGATAGGACAGGAGGAAACATCCTCAGGTTGTGCTAGGGGAGGTTTAGGTTGGAGCTGAAGAATAATTTCTTTCTCACAAGGGTTGTCCAGGTCTGTGCCAGGCTGCCCAGGGCAGTGGTGGAGTCCCCATCCCTGGAGGGGCTTCCAAGCTGTGGAGATGTGGTGCTGAGGGACATGGGTTAGTGGTGACCTGGCAGCACTGAGGGAACAGGTGGACTTGAGGGTCTTAAAGGCCTTTTCCAACCCAAACAATTCTATGGTGGGACTGCTCTGTGGTCTGACCGGCTGGTCCATGGGATACCTGATGGCTGCTTTCCTTCCCGGCTCCTGCTGCTAGGCTGCTGCCCCATCTTGCTCTGCTCAACATCATTTTTACCCCACTTTCAGCATGCTGCCCTGTTATTTCTTAAATTCTTCTTTAGTTCCCGAGCCTACCTGCAGGAATTGGATGTGCTCCACGGTTGATGTGGGTGATGGTCATACTGGTGCTACCAGCATGAAACTGGTTCTTGCTGTTGGGTGCATGGCGATGGCTGGAGCCGGGGCTCCAGCAGGAACCCCATGCCATCAATTTTCTGCACTTGTTGCTGTAGAAATGCTGGAGAAGGAGCTGGAGCATGTGGGTGACCACATAGGAGGTTGTCCTTCACCTGGGGGTTTATTCTGGCTTCCCTGGTGCTCTGCCCGAGGCCGGAGCGGAGCTGCTTGCTCCTTTTCCTTTGGTTTCGGGCTGGGAGCCCAGCAGTGCTCCCTGAACCAGTTCCCTCTTCAGAATGGGCAGCCTGCCTCTGGCAAGAGCATCCTCTCAACCACGTGGCCCTTTTAAGCTGTGTCCAAGGGAGTGAATAACAAAACCCTTACAATAAATTCCAGTGTGCCGGGAGCTTCCGTCTGGCATTTCAAATAACAACTTCTTCGCCCATTTATTTATTATTTTTTGGATGTTGACTTCTCCTTGCATTACTTCCTCCACCTCTGCCTGAACTCTTCCTGGGGTGACTCAGGCTCCTTCTGTAAACAGTCATTTCCACTGCCTAGAGACCTCGCTGGCTTTTCATCAGTTTGCTTCCCACATCTAAGCGTGTTTCATTCTCCGAGTGAAGTGGCACGATGGCACGATGGGTTTTTCAGAGCTGTCACCCCCTTTCTCTTTTGGTCCAGTTGACTTACAGTGTAATAAAAGATGAATATTTGAGATTTTTTTTTCTCTCCATGTTTGTTTGCATGAATGGAATGAAGTGTCTGGAACCAGTGTGGAGTGTTTCCACCCAGGTTGCTCCAAGTTCTCTGGTGACAGTATTTGTGTCACTACTCCCCTGCTCGTGCCCTGCAGTAACCTCGTTCCAGTCACTTTTCTTCTGGGAAACCTTTTTTCCTTTCCAGCTAACTATTAGCCATAAACTGGGTTTGGTTTTTTTTTTTTCTTTTTTTTCTTTTTTTTTCTTTTTTTTCTTTTTTTTTCTTTTTTTTTTCTTTTTTTTTCTTTTTTTTTCTTTTTTTCTCTTTTAAAACCCTCCATTAATGCTGGAGCTTAAATAAATGAGACATTTTGCGAAGCCAGCAGCCTTGGGCAGGAGCAGACACACCGACGCCAGCTCCCCGTTTCCAGCCTGCTGCTCCCCAGCTGCTCTGCACATACCTAGGGGCTTATTTTATCTTAATAGAAAATTTAAGTAAACCAGAAGGATTTTTCTAACACTGTAAGGGCTCATCACCCTGGAGATCAAGCCCCAGCTTTGTCACGGGAACGTGAGGAGCAACAGCAAGGAGCTGGGGCTGCAGGGTTTGGTCTTACAGGTGGTGGAATCATGACTTGGGCTGCCCATGGGCCCTCAGCAGCCTCCTGGGATGTGGAATTTGTTATCTGAGGAATTTGCTGGCTGGGCTGTGTGCTGGAGGCCAGTGAGGAGCATGTTCTTTGGTCGGCTTACTCCTGGGCACCAGCTGTGCTGGGTTTCTTGTCACTTTAGGTCCTTGGGGAGGAGAGAGCAAGTGGCTGAGCAGAGGTGGGAGGAAGAAATGGTTGTTTTTCTGCCACTGTCAGCAAGAGGTACCATATGGCACTGCAGAAGTCATCCTGATTGTGCAGCAGATAAAGCAAAAAACCCAAACAAAACAACAACAACAACAAAAAATCCCAAAAGCCAACAACACAAAAAGCCTCACACAAATTCTCCTGGGAAGACACAATAAGTGACTCAAGAATAAAAAACCAGCTGTGCAGAGAAAACTGTCCAGGGAGGGAAAATTAGGACATTCTGCTGGGGTAGGAGGTTTGTGCTCACCAGACACAGGCCATGAGGCCCCTCTGTGGGGTAATGGACGTTTTGGGTGCTCGTACTGGTGCTGAGCATCACCATCCCAGGTGACCTCCTCCGCAGGGCTCTAGCCACTGCCTGGAGCCTGTACAAGAGTAAAGAAAAGGAGAAGAAAAGATTTCTTTGGTGTGAGGGTGGCCAAGCCTAGAGCAGGCTGCCCAGAGAGGTTATGGAGTCACCTTCTCTGGAGAGATTCCAAACCCTCCTGGATGTGATCCTGGGCACCCTGCTGTGGGTGACCTGCTGGAGCAGGGGGGTTGGATGAGATGTTCTCCAGAGGTCCCTTCCAAGCTCCACCATGCTGGGATTCTGTGAAAGGAGGAGGTAGAACATGCACCATTCAGGAGCAGCGCTTGGTCCTGGGCTGGGAAGCTCAGCAGCAGCTCAGCCAGGTTTACAGGCACAATAAAACTGCTGGGAAAACTCCAGAATTCATGCAAAGTTGTCATCATCTGGTTTGGGGTGTATATTAACAGCCTAGGGAAGGTCATTGCTTGCAAATATCTACAGTGCAAACTCACTTTTGGTGAAGGAAACACGCTAATAAACGCTTCATTTTATAGGTACTCCATAAATGTTAATGCTAATAAAATAGCACGTGCTGCTTTTATTAGAAGACTGGTGGTGTGCAGCAGGCTGGTTGTGCTGAGACCCTGGCTGAGGAGAGGAATCCCAGAATCCCAGCGTGGTAGGGGTTGGAAAGGACATCTGGAGGTCATCTCCAGCCCAGCAGGGTGCCCAGGATGGCATCCAGGTGGATTTGGAATCTCTCCAGAGAAGGAGACTCCACAACCTCTCTGGACAGCCTGCTGCAGGCTCTGCCACCCTCACAGCAGAGGTTTTTCCTTGTAGGAGAGTTTTTTTTTCTGTAAGGAATAAATATAGGCGAAGTTTTTCCTTATAGGAAGCAGCATCTCTGCCAAGCCTCATGCCCAGCCTTACTGCCAGGCTTGCAGTCCAGTGCTGCACTGAGAAACTCTTGGAGTGAAAAGCAAGATCAGCTGGAGCTTTTTGTGGAATCGCTGGCACAGGAAAGGAGAAGGGAAACCAGGAGAGAAGAAAACAATCACAGCTTTAACCACCTGAATGGTGCTGCTCTGCTTCTGCTGTGCCCAGGTCCCACAGCAGATGCTTGCAAGGGTGCTAAAGACCAGAAGGATTATACTGTGGGTCATGCTGCTTGTCCATCTGTCTTGGTGGCCAACTCCAGCTGGCTCAGTCTCCTTGGTTTATTGGATATTGCAAACCCACATCTCACTTTACAGCCGTTCATCAGGGATTATCTCTGCTGGGTTTTCTTGCAGATGGGGTTTTAAGACGTGTTTATACGCAGAGAAGGGTGTTTGTAGTGATTGTTTTGTTTCTGTGCCGACAGGCCATCAGGATCATTCGTGCTGTCCTGGAGAAGTACGGGACCTATGAGAGCTTTGAAGTCGCCACGGGCGGGAGGCTGCTGAGCAAGTGCCAGATCTGGTCCGTGATCCGAAAGTACATGCAGAAGGAAGGCTGCGTGGGAGAGGTAATCTGCAGCCCTGCCTTATCGCCTGCAAAATGCAGCTGCAAAATGTTTATTTTCTGATGAAAAGGACTCAGGTTAAAAAGTGGTTTGAGTACAAAGAAGAAACTTTTCTCCTCTGAGCCATCCTGGCCTTTTATCTCCACCTCAGCTGCGTTTGCTGTGCCCTGGTGTTGGGGGGTGGCTGCTGCTTCCCCACCATTTTTCCATGATTTTTTCAGCCTCTATCTTCTCTTTTATGCATGAAAGAGAGAGAGGAGCTGCTGCTTGTCCACGTGGCTGTGCGGGACGTGTTTTGCTGTGCGCATGAGATATGAATCACTGCTGGATGGCAGACATCTCCGACTGCTGCCTTCACCCGAAAGCAAAGCTGGGGGGAAGAGATTTCCCGCTGTCCTGCAGGATCTGCCAGGTTACAGGGCTTTGCAACCTCAAGCTCTGGGAAATTCGTGGTTAAGATGTGACAGTAGCTGTGCAGGGTGGAATAGGGGGAGGGGGGCGGAATTCGGCATCTCTTACTCTGGTCTCTCTGTGCCCCCAGCAGCATACAGTGTGGGACATCCCACAGCTTCGGTTAAGGGGCATTTTTCCCCCACTTTTGCCAGCAAGGTGGGGGCAAAACACTTCCACGGTCCTGGGTTCAAGTGCTAGGAGGGATTGCTGGACCTGGCTTTGTTTTTCTTGGCTCGTGGGGCTGCAGGGCTGGCTGGCATGAGGGGCTTCCTCAACGCTGTCTCTTGGCCAGACTGCTTTCCTAGCTTTGATCTTCTTTTTAAACTACTACAGCTTTGGTTTGTTGGTTCTCAGCCCTGACCCACCTTGCTGAATTTCTCTGGGGAAGTGCAGGGGGAAGTTTTTTGTCTGCTCTTGATACAGCCATGCTGGCTGGCCACACAGAACAAACACTTGCTGAAACTTCTGTGTTGCTGATGATTTAAGGTCCTGCCAGGGAACTGGGTGGTTTTGGGATTTTGTTTGTTTGTTTGTTTGTTTGTTTGTTTTGGATGTGTCTCTCTCCCCATGCCTGTATCTGTGATTCCTGACTTCGACCTGTTTGTGCTGCTGTGCTGTTTGCTTCCATGATCATAGAATAATTAAGGTTGGAAAAGACCAATTCCAACCATCAACCCAGCACTACTATTGTCACTTAACTGTGTCCTCAAGTACCTTGTCCACAAGTTTTTTGAACCCCTCCAGGGATGGGGATTCCACCCACCTCCCTGGGCAGCCTGGGCCAAGGCCTCACTGCTCTGTCATGAAAGAAATTCTTCCTAATATGCCATCTGAACCTCCCCTGGCACAACTTGAGCCTTTTTCCTCTTGTCCCATTGCTGGTTACTTGGGAGAAGGGACCAACACCCACCTCACTCCAACCTCCTTTCAGGGAGCTGTTGAGAGCAGTAAGGTCTCCCCTCAGCCTCCTCTTCTCCAGGCTAAACACCCCCAGGTCCCTCAGCCACTCCTCACGAGTCATGTTCCCCAGAGCCCTCACCAGCTTCATTGTCCTTCTCTGGACCCACTCCAGCCCCTCAGAGTCTTCGGCCTTCACTTGGTCTTGTTAAACCTCATACAACTGACCTCAGCTCATTGATCCAACCTGTCCAGATCCCTCTGCAGAGCCTCCTAAGTCTTGAGCAGATCAACACTCCCACTCAATTTGGTGTCATCTGCAAACTTACTGAGGGTGCATTCAATCCCCTCATCCAGATCATTGATAAAGATGTTAACAAGACTGTCCCCAAAACTGAGTGCTGGGGACACTGCTTGTGACCAGCTGCCAACTGGAGATAACACTGCTCACCACGACTCTCTGGGCTTGGCCATCCAGCCAGTTTTTAACCCAGAAAAGAGTCCACCAGTCTATGCCATGAGCTGCCACCTTCTCTCGCAGAGTGCTGGGGGAGATGGTGTCAAAGACCTCACTGAAGTCCAGGTAGACAACATCCACAGGGAAACCTCATCCACTGTGCAGGTCACCTGGTCATAGAAGGAGATCAGGTTGGTCAAGCAGGACCTGCCTTTCATGAACTCATGCTGGCTGGGTCAGATCCCCTGGTCCTCCTGCATGTGCAGTGTGAGTGCACTCGGGGTGCACACACTTAGATGAGCCTACTCATGACATGTACTAGTTGGGATGACTTTCTAAAATTTAGAAAGAAAACAACACAATACAACCAGAAGAAACTCTGGTGTGGGGGTTGCATTAGCCCAGAGCCCAGTGTGCTGCTGCCTTAGCTGCCTGGCAGTCCTGTCAGCAGAGGGGCCGGGCTGGTGGCAGTCACTGCAGGCAGCTGCCCTGTGTCCCTGGCACCGATTGGTGGCGGCCGGCTCCTGCTCTCCGGCAGCGTGCTCCTGGGTAAGTGTTTGTGCTGTAATTCACTTGCCATCTTCAAAAGCTTCTTTTTCGGCATCCAGGCTGCAGATCCTGAAGTTCTTCTGCTTTTCTGGCTTTCTGGCTTAGGGCTGAGGTGGTGCCTCCAGAGCTCAAGAGGTCTCCAGATGGATTTCGGTGAGCTCCTGGCTGGCGGCAGAGAAGCCCCTGGTCCTGTTGGTAAGTGTTGTGTGGCAGTCCCTGGGGTTGTGAGGTGTCATTCAGCTGAGCAGCATGAGCTGGGGTCCCATCAGTGGTGGCCCTCCACCTCTGAGCTGCTCAGTGCCTGGCGCTTTCTTGGCATGTGAGGTGCTGAGCAGCACCGGGGAGCTGGGGAGAGGCAGGAGCCCGTGCCATGTGGGCTATCAGCCATCTTCCCTCCATGCCTGGGGACGAGCTCTTTCTCCATTGTTGCATCCACAAAAGCTGAGCAGAAACTTTGTGGACCACGAGGATGCACTGGGGATGCTGCTCAGAACAATAAGGGTCGCAAACCAGGAGAGCTGGCCTGGCTGCTCCAGGAGCAGGGCTTTTGAGCCCCTGTTGTAAGAGCAGCTGCAAAGCTGGAGGGTCCAAAATAAGGCAAGTGGTGCTCAACATGCAGATGGGCTGCTGCAGCTGGAGAAGAGTGTAACAGAGGTGTGTGAAGCTGCTGAGGGTCCCTTCCCATCGCTCCCAGGTGGCTGGCTCAGCACGGGGCGGTTCTTGCCGCCTCCATCCAACAACACAACACTATGTCACCACTTCATTGAACAGAGGGAAAAAATAACGTAACCCAAGCCAGTGCCTTAAAACCCATCAGAGTGGCTGAGAAGCCACCTCGTGGGGTTTTGCCTGTCATCTCCTTGCTGTGGTGGCCCCACGGTGCATCTGCATTGTTGGCTCTCGCAGGGGGACTGGGACCTGCAGCTGTACCCATGGCTGAAGGAGCTCTCAGGTTCTTCAAGCAGGGTCTAATCCCATTGCCCAACTCCTGGATCAGTGTTTCTGTCCCTCATTCCCCTCTCCAGGTCTATCCCAGGATCTTTGCATCCTTTGGACAGGGGTGGGAGATTTCTCCTCAAGGCCACTGCTGCCTGGTGTCTTCCCGGGTCAGGGGATGTTTCTGCCTGCAAAACCCCTGCCATTAATTTGCCGATGTGGTCACAAACTCTTGCAAACCTCATGCTGCAGGTTGCACCATTTGCTGATGCTTCTTCATCCTGAATCTGCTTCCCAATCGCTGCACTTGATGCCATCGAGCTCTTGTATGGGGAAAAATAGTTTCCACTCTGTATAACTGAGGGGAGTGTTACTGTTCCTGTGTTGTCTTTACCTTTTCTTCATGATGAGAGCAGAAAAAAAGTCAAAAGTGCTCCCTCTGGCTTGAATTCTTCCTCTGAAAGCTCTGAGGGTTTTTTTTGCATGGATTTTTCCTTGATTCCTGAAAACACAGACCTGTTCCTTATCTACCTCCTTCCCTCTGTGCTCAGCCTCCACCCTGTTGCAGACCGAATTTTGCTGTGCCCTCAGCTATTTCTCCAGATGCCATATTCCAGGGAATGCTTCGATTTTCATTTCAGCTCTCACCACCTTGCCTATAAAGCACTTGTGCAAGACCTGCTTTCAGTGCTGAGCATCACATCCTCTGCATCCTTCCAGCCCTTTGCTGCGTTTCTCTTTCCTCACCCCATGCACAGTGGTATCAGATAGGGGGAAAAAAAAAAAAGGAAAAAACCCGTGGTTTTGGACTGTTCAATGTGCTCCTTGTTCAGGTCCAATAGTGAAGGCTGAGGGACAGCACTTGCCTTGCCGCAACCTGGCTGGGCTCATGTGTCACTGTGTGAGCGGGTCCTTGGTGCTGTGGCTTTAGCCACCTCAGGATGGGATTGCCCAGCCTGGTGACTTTTCCTGTAGCATCAAGTCCGTCCCAAATAATACAAAAAAAATCAGCTCTTCTGAATCCAAAACACTCTATTGCAAATTTTAATGAGTGCTTATTAAAGCTTGAGGGAAGCTCAGCCCTGGTAGGGTGCTTGGGTGGGTGGCAGCAGGGAAGATGCAGAACACGGTGTTGCTGGGACAGCAGAGGAGCAAGCCACGGACAGGTGGTGGGCAGATATATGGGTTAGAATAAAAGAGTTTTCTTCAGCAGTGGGAATTAAGACGCCAGGTGGATGGGAAGGGAGAGCTGGAGGTCACGAGAACAGCAAAAATGAGCTCTATGGGACATTTACCCCATAACACTATGAATTCCTGGGTTTATGCCATAGGTCTTGTGTGTGGGTGCTCTGAGTATTGTTTTCACAGACAGCTTTTGAAATAGCACAAGGGAAACTTGAACTGCTGAGGGGGTGCCAAGTGAGCACCAGCCTCCCAAACCCTACTGTCAGGTCCTGCTGGTCCAAGCTGCTGAGTCCGTGTTAACTGGAGGAATCATTGATATGGTCATGGATGAGCAGCCGGAAAATGGACAAAAGCAGAGAGGAGGAGCTCTGGGGGAGTATTTTTTTAATAGACTGGGGAAAAACAATGGAGCATTTATCCTAGGGAAGGAGTTAAATTTTCTGCATCTAGTTTCCTAAATTCCAGCCTCTTTGGGGTTTATTTTTTCCTATAGAGGCAGTGAAAAGTGACAAGACAGCAAGAGGTGAACCTGGCCTTGTGGACCACTTCCAGCCAGCTGAGCATCCTAGATCCTGGTCATGGAGCTTCTGCTGACCACAGGGCATCACCTCCAGTGTTCCCTGCAAGAGCCAAGCAGCAAAGACCTGGGCGCCAGGGGCTGTCACAGGGTCTGAGCATCAGCTCTGGGCTGCAGCCTCTTCGAGGGAGCAGGAAAAGTGCTGCGATGATGAAATGCGTCCCTCATCTTTTGGTTTAAACTCCACCCCCGGGCTCTCCCCTTCCCACCCACATCCCAGGATCGCAGCCTCGCCGCGTGGGATTGCCATGTTGGATCTCTATGTTCCCAGCACACGGAGGTGACCAAAGAAATGGGGACTGGTTAAAATCACACCCAGACCTGGCTTGTTTCTGCCTCCTTATTTCTGCTGGTGGTGAAGCCCTCACCTTGCCTTTTCTCAGAGCTGGAGGCACTCTCTTTCATGCTGGTATATTTTAATCCAGGTAAGCACTTGCACTGTAAGTACTTCACGCTGTTCCTTTGCTCTCTGGTAGAACCCGCTCTGTTACATTGCACTTTGGGCTCTCCTGAATGACTTTGCACAATAATAAATCTGGGTTAAAGCAAACTCATTCAGTCTCCTCTCCTTTTTCTCTTTTAAATAAGGATTGTCATGTAGCGACACGTGCGCATGCTCTCATCCTGAAAAAATGTCAGCTGTGAAATAATAGATGGGGTTTACACTTAATTATGGACGTGGCAGAAGGGTTTTGAGGTGAAACTGTTATGTGCCCAAAGGCCCCAGGCGTTGCTGTGGCCGACCGTTGGGTGTGGGAGCTCCCAGGGATGGGGCAGAGCCGATGCTGTGGCTTTAAGTCACTGTAGGTCTGAAGCTGGACGGTCAGAAGATGCTGCGTGGTCGGCACATTAACTCCTGCTAACACAGAGCAGCTGCCTTGGCTCCAGCACTTGCAATAAGCAGGTTTCCCAAAGTAGCTGGGTTTTTTTCCCTGTAAAGATGTTCCCCAGTCCTGCGTGTGCGTTGCCTGTCCCCGCCGTGAATCGTGGCCAGCACACGCGGTTCCTGCTGCGAGGGTGGGCTGGTGTGGATCCGTCCTCACTGCTCATGTCCTGGAGCCTCCAAAGGGGGAATCCACAGGAGAGCTCATGAAAATGGGGGCAGAGACACCCTCTTCCCCCCCCTCATTTATTGAGGGGGTCTAGAGGTTGGACCCACAACAAAGTTGGTGTTTAGAGCAGGGTTGATTTGATGACTGGATTTGCTGTGCTGTCCCGTGCTAGTGGGGATGCAGGAGAGGGACCAGGCTGCTCTCTGGAGGATCTTCATCATGTGTGGCCATAAAATTTCTGTGGGGAATTTTTTCTGGGGGGGAACCCACAGAAATTAGCTGAGGGGTGGGATACTGGAGGCAGAAGTGTGCTTGAGCCAGCGGGATGCTGCCCAGGAGCTGCCCACTCAGGTTTGCTGACTGTGATGAGATTAAAGGAGTTCTTTCCTTCCCCCATGGGATCATCAGATGCCTCTCAGTATCTCCTTGGTGCCAGCAACGTCCTCCCTGCCTGCTTCTGCTGTCTGGTCTCTGAGGTGCTGCAGCACAAGCTGGTGATAGCATCAGTGGCTTTTTCTGACCATCCACCACCATCATCTCAGCCTCTACTTAGAGCCAAAACCTGCAGATTATCTCCTCCCAAGACAACACTGATGTCCATTGCCTCCTTCTTCTTCCTCTGCAGGTGGTGGTGCAGCTCACGGATGACCTCCTGTCCCAGGCAGTGATGATGGTGGAGGACAGCCGGCCAACACTGGCCATCAACCTGGCCGGAGCCCGGCAGCACTGGCTGGAGGGGATGCTGCGTCACGAGATAGGTCAGCAGAGGGTGCCTGGGGGTGCTGGGCAGAGCAGGGGAGTTGCTGTGAGCATCCTCTGGCTGTCACTGGGGTAATGACCCCCAGGGCTGTGGGAAAAGTGGGGCCCACCTTGGTGATCCACCAAGATGGTCCTGCAAGGAGACACAGAATCATAGACTGGTTTGGGTGGGAAGGGACCTTTCAAGGCCATCCAGTCCAACCCCCCTGCAGGGAGCAGGGACATCCCCAGCTAGAGCAGGTTGCTCAGAGCCCCGCCCAGCCTCACCTGGAATGGTTCCAGGGATGGACCACCTCTTGGGGCAGCCTGGGCCAGGGGCTCACCACCCTCAGTGTCAAACATTTCTTCCTTCTCTCTAGTCTCAATCTCCCTCTTTTTAGTTTCAAACCATCCCCCCTTGTCCCGTCCCAACAGACCCTGCTCAAAAGTCTGTCCCCAGCTTTCCTGTAGGTCCCTTGAAGTCCTGCCAGGCCACCAGAAGTTCTCCCTGGAGCCTTCTCCTCTGCAGGCTGCCCAAGCCCAACTCTCTCCTGCTGGGCTCCCAGCAGAGGGGTTCCAGCACCCTAGAGGTGTGCTCCTGGGCAGATTTTAGAAGAGGCTGAGGCCACCCGGGTCCCTGCATACAGGGCAGGGGTTGTCAACACCTACCTGTGCACCCCTGTGCCTGCACGCACACGTCCGTGGCGAGCATCTCCAGCCAAGAGTGGAGCTGGCACCTGTGGGTGCTGGCTCTCAACCCCAGCGACTCAAGGGGGATGGGGTTGAGCTTTTTTGGAGGCTGCAACCACCAACACTCGCTCCGTCCCCCCGCTCCCCAGGCACCCACTACATCCGGGGGGTGAACAACACCCGCCAGCCCTGGCACAGCTCCGAGGGCCGCAAGCAGTACAGCCTGAAGCCTGCCAACCCCACGGAGGAGGGCTTGGCCAGCCTGCACAGCGTCCTGTTCCGCAAGCAGCCCTTCCTGT
>NW_008588956.1:12257-12835 GCF_000691845.1 Merops nubicus
TGGCGGCCCGCCCGCCTCTACACCCCAATGGGGCGGCCCAGCCGCCTCTCCTTCTCCGCCCTCTTCCAGGACCTGGAGCAGTACGTGCAGGACGCGGGGGTCCGGTGGGAGTACTGCGTGCGGGCGAAGCGGGGCCAGACCGACACCTCGCAGCCAGGTACCGCTCGGGAGTGCAGAGCCTCGGGGCTTTGGAAGGCATTTTATTTGGGTTTTTGTGAAATAAAAATCCAGAGGCAGGTGTGTTTTGCTGCTGGGTGGGTTGAGCATCGCTGGACCTGTGGGCACTGCAAACTTTGAAGTGGTGGCTCTGCCCCCCCTCTACTCCCCTCCCCGCCTCCTTCCCCATCCCCAGTGCTGCTCTGTGATGGGGTTACACTTTTTGGCACATCAGCTCTTCACATGCTCACCGTGAGGTGGGGATGGATAATGCACCTCATGGAGCTCCAAAAGGGGGTTGTGGGCTGATGGGAGCAACTTGCCCAGGCTCACGGGGAGGCAGCAGCCAAAGGAGAGGGGAAAAAAAATGAACATTTCTAACGCAGCATTTAGATTCTTACAGCAGTTTACCATTAAAAAAA
>NW_008588957.1:0-4514 GCF_000691845.1 Merops nubicus
CCGGCCCCCGCGAGCAACCGGTTTCCGGGCCCGGGCGCGCTGTCGGGGCGGAGAGGGGGAAGCTGAGCTTCGAAGCGCAGCCTTCCTCCGGCCAGACCCGGCCTTCGGCAGGCCACCGGCCTGGCGCCAGCTCGACCCGAGTCACTCAGAACTTTGAGACGTTTCTTGTACTGTCTCTTTCCTGGTAACTGAGGGACCAAGCGGTGGAGCCACATAAACCTAAGAGGTGTTCCCCTTCCTTCCCGGGACTCGGCAACCTGTGGCTTAGCTCACAGGGTTTAGAGCCAGAATGTCATCGAATCATAGAATCATTAAGGTTGGAAAAGACCTCTAAGATCATCAAGTCTATCCATCACCCAACACTACCCTGACCATTAAACCATTTCCCCAAGTGCCACATCTACAAGTTTTTTGAACACCTCCAGGGATGGTGACTCTACTACCTCCCTAGGCAGCCTGGTCCAATGCCTCACCACTCTTTCAGTAAACAAATTCTTCCAAACATCCAAACTAAACCTCCCCTGGTGGAACTTGAATCAATTTCCTCTCATCCTATCGTTAGTAACCTGGGAGAAAAGACCAACACCCACCTCATACAACCTCCTTTCAGACAGTTGTAGAGAGCAATAAGGTCGCCTTTCTATTTCCCATGTAGTGTGAGTGGTTCAAGGGCACCAGTCACCATACTTAATACAAGTTTTAGTTTCTGAAAATAAGAAAAGACACAGTTACATACATTTTTTGCCAGCAGACCGTTATCTTTTTACGTAACAGCAGAGGGACATGAGGAGAGCAAGGGTGGAGTGCTTCTGAACAACCACTTCTTTTACCTGACTCAACCTGACCCCTGAGGTGTGTGTGTTGCAAGCATTACAAAATGTTTCGTAGTTCTTCCTCTGCACTTGGAACTTCGGTGACTTAAGAATGACACTGTTTTAAAAACCAGCAGATGATACCTTAAGACCACCAACCTGCCTTCTGCAACACATTTCAAAAATGCTGCACTTTTGGGACTGCTCAGGGTTCTATCATCACCAAAGTGCTCCATGAGGAGTATTTAGTTCATAATCCACTGATAGCAGTCAAACGTGACTCATGGGCACAATGTAATCTCTATGCCATAAAAGGTGTGGGTAGGCTGATCTTTGCCTTCTGTCTCATTTTTCAGTGCTGACTTACGTACCACAGAGAAGCAGTTTGCTCACGTTGCTGCTGTCATCATCTCTGCCCTTCAGATGAGTGCATCCAGACAGGGACTTCCAGCCTCCGGGCACCTGTCAAGCCCCTATGACTGCTTGTGAGATACTCAGGGGCTTGCTGTGCAACCTACCTACCATGGTGAGAGCTGCACCCACACTTCTGAGCCTCTTCATGGCCCTGGCTGTGGAGGAAAAGGGTGTCCTGGATGGTTCCTGCTTCATGTCTCACACACGGATGATGTTTTGCTGGGAAATCACACAGGGATTTTTGTTGTTGCAGCAGTCACATCCTAGAGGGCTGGAAAAGAAAAAGTGCAAGCCACAGGCAAGAAATTTTCCTCTGCTGTAATTCATCATACATAGTTCCTTCTACATCAAAGTTGCCAGGTGATAAGTCTGCCATGAGGTGATATATCTGGGCGGACCTGAGCGAGAGCTCGCACTACTGTGTCAGCCCATTTGGGGTCAGGAGCATAGGGCAGGTTGAGCTCCATGAGAACCAGGAGTAGTTGCCTTGAAAGGAGAAGACTGGGCTGACTGGGGCAGAGGATGACTGGAGAAATCCCTGGGGCAGGACGGAAAGAGATATCTGGACTGAAAAACTGGAGAACAAAATCTTGAGGGAGGTGGATGGTAGTATCAATGGCTGGAGAGGGAGAGTGCAACCAGGCTTAGGCTTGAGTCAGAAATGAGAGGGAAGAGCAGTGGCCAGGGAGGGAAAATGAGAGGAAGGAGGTGACATCGTGTGTATGGAATCGCAGGGACAGGAGAGAGAAAGAGTATGTGGTAAAGGACATCCTTACAGCAGTGGCAGGAGTAGGAGGTCTGGTATTCCCGAAACAGATTCATTGCGTAGAAAACTGGAGAGAATAAAGGCCAATTTCCACATAACTCCAGGTGGGACATCCAAAAGGCAGCTTGAGTATCCAAAAATTTCAGAGAGCTCATGAGCTGCACTCACCTAGGTAGTGTAAGCCTGCCTCTTTGAGATGATGCTGGTTTATGTTCCTTAGTCCTCATAAGCCAAATAACTGAATTGCACTTTCTTTCCTGCCTAGCAGCTCTGAAACCTCATAAAACCTGTTTGGTCTTCCTAGATTAATTTATTTTATTTGGTGGAGGCCACATAGTCCACAATTCTGGCCATAGGTAGCTCAGATCCTCCTGAAACCCCCTTCTGGGTTCGTGGTTGCCCCACAGGACCTGTGCAAACATATTTCCATGAGTGCACTCAACCTGGTGGCTCAGTGAATAAGTCCTGTGGAACCATGAATGGCCACAAACTGTGGGCATCTTCCCAGTGGCTGCCTGCTGCTTCACGGGGCTGGTGGGAGTTCAGTAGAGGGTATGAAGTGCACAGAGGTGTTTCAGCCCTGTTTTATTTTCTTTGTCTATCCGTGTTGCCTCTTGCAGTGCCAGAGGAGAAAAACACATAGTTACAGGAAGGAGAGTGTTCACCTCTCCCCAAATGTTCTTCAGGATCATAGGCTTTTGGGTTCATACCCTACTGGTGGTTAAGGAAACGCAAGAAATGTCTCCAGCTGTCATTCAGTGTGGTTGTAGGTAGGCAGGCAGATGGAAAGGCCCAGAAATGTGAAGATCACCTGTCTTTGGTGTTTGCATTTCTTGATTATGCTTAGGAAGTCTTTAAAGAACGCTGATTTTCTCTGAATATACACTTCCCAATAAGCAGGGGTGACAGGCCTGAGGAGTGGCCTCTGCCTCCTCAGAGGTGCTGAGTATGTAACCTGGTGGAAGGAGCAGAGCTGCTGCTTTGGCACAGGTCCCAAAGGGCATGATGCTGCCCCTGAGGAACGGCAGCAGAAGCCCTTCGGCCTTTTCTATCCATGTGAAAACCTGGACCCTGAATCAAGTGACAAGAAAGCATCCAACATGAATCTCTTCTGCCAAGCCCCCTGCCAAGGGTAGGGATGAGCTGGGATTAACATTTCAGGTCAGTGTGTGAAGCTAGTTTTAGAAGCTAACCATGGGGGGAATACCTCACCTACCGCTCAGCCAGAGCTGTCCAGCTTAGACTTTTTGTTTAAAAAAATCTCAGAAATTCAAAAGATCAGATTTACTTTTTAACTAGAGACTTGTTCAAAGATCACCATTTTCTCTATTGGCAACTGTGTAAGTATGCAGAACTCCTGTTACAGTTTAACAGAAGGCACTTAGGGCCAATGCAGTCCTTCAGACATGCCTGAAAATTTTAAGTGTTGCCATGTGCCATCTGGCCTGTCCATGTGCTCACTGCTCCTCCACTGACTGGGCATGGCCTGCTTGGTTCTGTGAGGGGACCAGAGCTGATACCCAAATGGAGCATGGCCCTTTGGTAGGCAGATGAGAGGCCAGATCAGTGTTCTTCCCCGAGCAGTGTAACTGCAGGGCAGCTGAACAATTACCTATGTCCTTTATCTCCAGAGATGTTTATTTTTAGTTTGTTAGTTATTTTTCATTGAGGAGCCCTTTCAGGTGTCCTCTGGGCAAGACTGGATGTATCTCACACACTTCTCAGCAGCAGATGGCTGGTGGAATAGACAGAGGCAAAAGAATCCTCCCCTCACCCTGGTGCAATGTGTGTTACATTGTGCAAGAAGAGCTGCCACGCTCCTGTACAGAGTCCTTTCCCATAGAAGCTACATCTTGCTCCATGGACTGGAAAATTTTCACTGACCTGTTTTACCTTTTTGCAATGTTCTGGGTGACCAACATAAAATACTAAATGATATGGTACTGGTTCTACCATATGGGAGATGGTGCTGATGCAGTCTTTACAAAAGACTTACTGGCTCAGCAGAAGGTGTCCTTTTGACTTCAGAAAATCTGGCTGATGCATATCTCTTGGCTGTTCTCAGGAGATGCTCCACTCCTCCAGCCATGAACAGAGGTTAATATACCACATATACATTTCAAAATGCTAAAATGGCTTTCTTCAAAGGAATAGAAATCTGTTTCAAGAAAAAAACCATGGTCTTGATTCAAAGTCCAGTGAAGTCAATGGCACCTGACGTCTATCAGAGGAATTTGGATAGGGTCTGAAGCCACCTCCCTCTTGTCTGTTTTTGTACATCTTTAAACCTTTTTATCAAAATCCGTTGTCGTCTTGCACTTCTCAAATTACTTTTTTTTTTAAATCACAGAAAATCTTCCAACTATCATCAAATGAGCGATGAAAACTTTTCTGTGACTCACTGTATTTAGAAACAGCTTGATTCCTAAATTTTCTGTATGAAAATAAACCAAAGTATATTCCAGAGTGATAATTACAGATTAAAGCTTCATATTTCCAAGAGTGCTGAAGGAGCTGGCGGA
>NW_008588958.1:0-279 GCF_000691845.1 Merops nubicus
TGGAGTGCAGCCTCAGTAAGTTTGCAGGTGCTGCCAGACTGAGTGGGAGCGTTGATCCGCTTGAGGGTCGGGAGGCTCTGCTCTGCAGAGGGATCTGGACAGGTTGGGTTGATGGGCCAAGGCCAGCTTGTATGAGGTTTAACAAGGCCAAGTGCTGGGTCCTGCACTTCAGTCACAACAACCCCAGGCAACGCTCCAGGCCTGGGGAAGAGTGGCTAAAAACTGCCTGGCAGAAAAGGACCTAGGGGGGCTGGTGAAGAGCGCGCTGGCCACAAACCA
>NW_008588958.1:609-1023 GCF_000691845.1 Merops nubicus
GTGTGCCAAGAGATTTTTTGACTGGGTCTTAGGAAGAATTTCTTTCCTGAAAGAGTGGTGAGGCATTAGAATAGACATGGTACTTCTGGACATGGTTTAGTGGTCATGGTAGTGATGGGTTAATGGGTGGACTTTGATCTTAAAGGTCTTTTGCAACCTTAAAGATTCTGTGTAAAAGAAATACGAGATGTCATATATGAATTGTGTAGTCACTAGAGACTAAACCCATGTAACCTCAACTCAGATCATCTGAGCAGCACTGAAACCGTGACGTCTAAACTGCAAAAGACAACGGTTCCTGCCCCTAGGGAGGCATTGCGTGGCGCTCTGACGGTCAGATGTATAGCCATGTCCCCGCTCCCTGGCCAGAGCCAGAACACCGCAGGGGGCCCGCAGGTGCCTGCCCCGGGGCCT
>NW_008588959.1:0-19486 GCF_000691845.1 Merops nubicus
CAGCAGGTATGTCTTTCGGTCGGACTCCCTGGGGCTGGTTACTCTGAAAACACACCTACCTGTGAGGCTTTAGCTGAATCTTCTTGTGCCCCTCAAAGCACGGGTTGGTTCACTGCTTGTAGGGGGTGAAGATAGAAATGGTGTTTTTATGATACTGAAATGCGAACTCCTTCCAAAAAAAGTCAAAATACAGATGACCATGCAGCTGCAGAAGGAACCATGATACTTGGGATCCTGATCTTCTTAACATGCCTGGGACCAAAACGTAACTATAAAAGCGTCACCTTGTTTTGAAATGAAAATGAGTAGTTCTCAGAGAACAAGATGATCTTTCAGCCCACACAACTTCCAGTTCGGCCTAGTAAAGCTGTTTACGTTCTGGCCTGGCTGCCGGTTGAATGGTGACCCAGAAAGGGCAGCGGCGCGGGGGGCAGCACAGGGTCACCTGACGGCAGGCAGTGCTGCCGGCGGGCAGGGGGCAGCCCCCGGGGCAGCGGGGAGAGGGAAGACTGAGCAGGTCTTGTGAACATCTAGATTGTGCTGGGGAGCCCCGCGTTCCATTACCTCTCCTGCTTCTCTGGGTTGTGACCACATCTGGTCAGCACATAAGCATAACTGTGATGATCTGACTGTCAGCAGCTGATGCCCTGTCTGGGGCTGGGAGTGCCAGCCATGAGTCTGGCTGAAGGAGACGGGTATCATACAACTGCCCCCTACATCTTGAACTATTCGGTCTGTTGTTGTTTAGGCTTTACTGTTTGTAGAAAATGAAACTAATGTTTTTCCTGTAGCTGTGGGATACAACCAATGAAATGAAGTGTTTATATTTTATATTGACTGACGTGTTAGGGGCTAAACCCTTGTGATTTAAAATCAAGGTGAGGAAAGGAACAGCAAAGGCATCTTGGATACTGAAAGTGCTCTGCTGTTACTCTAATGTAAGATGGTGATGGACGTGTTTCACCAATCACACTCGTCTAGCATGCTTAGAACTGGAGTCAGAAAAAGTCCTTAATCTGTTTTAACTCCTGGTGCTGAAGGCACATGTAGTGTCTCTGGAGCTCATCCAGCAGTAGTGAGAAGTGCTTTTACATAGAAGTGTTTCTGCTGTAGTCAGAACGTAAGTAAGATGAAGTTCACCCAATTCTTCTAGTTTAATTTTGCATCTGGAAATAAATTATGTAATTTTTTTTAACTACTAGTGGATTAAAAAGTAGCAGGAGGTCTGTGCAGAAGGCAGCAGAGCTCCTGCAGCAGCTTGCTGGGTGGTGGCTGCAGGACGTGCAGCCCAGCAGCTCGGGGCCTCAGGACAGCAGTGCTCACAGTCACCTTGTCTCCTCTCAGGGAGGTGTTACCCAAGGCAGGGCCTGTGTTAAAGAATGGTTGTGGTGCCTCAGCCAAACGCAGGCTGTACAAATTGCACTGGCACCCGTGAGGTTTGAATGGCCAAGAAACAGGGTGGGCCTTAAAGGAGCTGGAAGCTGAGAGCAGTTTTTTGGAACTGGAGCCCCTGAGGTAGAACTTGTTTGGTTAAACATGCGTGTCTCACTTCCCTTCTAATGGGCTAGTGAACAGTGAACTCAAGAAGCAGATCTTGTAGAGGGAGGATTCTGGATGCTTAGTGCTATCTTTTTAAGCATGGACAAAACCTCAAGAAGGGAAATTTGGTGAATACCAAACTGTACCACAGCTGCTTTGCTCATAGCTTTTTTCTGAAATTGTCCTTTCTGAACTTCATTCCTTTGTGAATCTTCTCTGTGTAGCATATTGGCTAAAGGAGCTTTGCTGGAAGCAGGACCATGGTAAACAAAAGGGGAAATGCTGTGTCTAGACTAAACCACAGCCCTTCCTCCTGTGACGTGGCCACTTCTAGCCAACAGAAGCCTGTAATGAAGGGACTGGTGAGATGGTTAAAGGCTTAGGCTATTTTAGATGCTCAAAACCTAAAACTTTGAACAGCAAATAGTTTCAAGAACCCTAACTTATAAGCACACCAGAATATTCTGCTGAAGGCCACTGGTATCTCCTGGCAAAAGACAATATTGTTGGGGTGGCATTTTATACCGTCCTGGTACCCCTCCCCTTGCCGAGTAGTATGGAAACATCTCATCAAGTGTTGCAGATGGAATGAGCCAGGATTGAAACCAGATATCTCTTACTAACTTCTAACAGGGGTAGACAGAAAATAATACACCAATAAAGAAATTATGACTGAAAATTTTCATGCCATTTATGGAGAAAGGCCTTGGATCAATGAGAACAGAATGTTTATCTCCTTTGGTGCCTTCATTGTGCTTTAACTGCAAGTGAAAACATGCTTTTATTCTCACATCTAAGCAAGATGCACATCTATTTTTAGTAGCACTCTGGCTTTTTTTGCAATAAGAGGTGTATGTGTGTAAATGTGTGGGCATATATAGACTTGCAGTGTTTAGCTTTTTCCTTTTGTGAAGCAGAAGCTGGAGCTTTCAGGGCCAGGATAGTGGGGGTTTGCAAGGTGTGCCTGCTCCGTGTGCCAGCTCCTGGAACGAGGAAGGAAATGCTTGAAGCCTTCTGGCAAAGGTATTTTAAAACTACTTCAGCTTTTTTCTTAACTGAATAACTTCATACTTGTGTTCTGTGTTAAAATACAATAATTGCCTTTTTCTGTATCTCAAGTGAGAATAAAAATGTATCTCATGCACAGGCAACTGCTTAATTGTACCTTCCTGCCTTGCTACGGAAACTGGAAATCTTTCACCTCTGGTGAAATCACTTTGTTTGCTAGATTGAAGACTGAGAAATGTGTCCAGGATGGTTGGAATCTGCTTTCTTCTAGAACAGAAATTGTCCTGTTTGAGTTTTAGTTTACTCTGTGTTAGATTTGACTGGTTTCTACAGCTCCTAAACGGGTTCGATATGTTCAGAGCTCCTGCAAGCGTGGTAAGTATATTCTGTTGTTGCAAGTATGTAGAAAGGAATATTCTTTCAGCCTCTGTCTGCTAAAGGACAAGAAGTCTTTTGGCAAAAAGAGAAAGGAAAAGCTGGCATTGAAAAGAGACAGTATTAAAGTGATGAGACTTGAAAAGATGCTATAGGAAAAGCTGGAGTGAGGGATGGAGGGGGATTCCCCTTCCCCTCCTACAAGGAAATACTCACTCTTCAAGTATGTAGAAAGGAATATTCTTTCAGCCTCTGTCTGCTAAAGGACAAGAAGTCTTTTGGCAAAAAGAGAAAGGAAAAGCTGGCATTGAAAAGAGACAGTATTAAAGTGATGAGACTTGAAAAGATGCTATAGGAAAAGCTGGAGTGAGGGATGGAGGGGGATTCCCCTTCCCCTCCTACAAGGAAATACTCACTCTTCAGCAGCGGCTGCTCTCGGGCGGGGCTGCTCTGTGCAGGGAGGAGCCCCGCTGCTGTGCCGGCGCTCAGGGCAGCTGCGCTCTCTGCGCTGCCGGCACACACGGGCAGAGCCCCCGGCACCTGGGCCACGAGGCCCCTCACAGACCGGCTCCTTCCCCTGTTCCCTGGGGAGTGCTTGTCACTGCATGAGTAGTTGTGAGATGTGGTCTCATACAGCAGAGTTCTGTTGTTATATCACCTTCTGGCTGGAAGGGCCGTATAACTCTGAAATAGTGTTGTTGTTCTTCTTGTGTGTGTTTCAAAACAAAATGCAGAAAAGTTTGTGTCTGCAGGAGCAGGTGGTTGTCTGGTCTCTGAAGGTAAAAATACTTTGCCATTTCAAACTAACAATGCTGTAGATGTAAAGCAGTTAACCTTATGTGCAAAAATGTTTTGGTTCACTGTTCCTGGTTTTAAGGTACCTCAAAAATTTACAATACATGTGACGTGCAGATTTCTGAGTCAAGAAGTAACCAAACTTTGGGTTGGTTTTGTCTATTTTTTTTTAATAAAATATTTAAAATTTTTATCAATTTCTCTCTTATGGAAAACTCATACCCTGTAGTCACCAATCTCATTAGGCTTTGAATCAGGCTCTGGATGTTAGCTGGGATCCTGGCACATCTTGCATGTGATACTCCACTCACAAGTACCATAGGTCTTGGAGGTTCTTTGTACTATTTAATTTTGGGAAGAAAAGGTAAATAGTCTAACCTAGTTTTGGAGTAAATGAAGAGAAATGGTATAATTTTCTTTGGCAATTTGCCTTTTAAACTGGTAATCCTATGTGACTGAGTTTGGGTAAAAAAGGAAAAAAATTGACATCCTATTGTTATTAGGAGACAGGAATTTTACAATTTTTTTAATTTTTTTTTTGTCAGTCTGGACTTCTCGTTAGTGTGGCTTTCTTTGTGTGCTTGAGGTATGAAACAATACCAAGCTGATGTTAATTTTGATGTTTCTACCTGAGCTGTTCCTCTAAAGGGCATTAGTAGGGATTGTGGCTGGTTCTCTAATTCTCAGGTCTAAGTTTTATCAAAAGGCTAGTTAGAATAAGCAAATAGGTGAACTAGAGCTTGTGCTGGAACTCAAACCTCACTCTCTGAGACTGAGCTGTTCTCTTTGGTTCTTGAAGGGCAGAGGAAGAGAAGAGTGATCCTTGGTACACTTACATGGGTAACTGTAGATGTAAATGTCTTAAGACACTTTGGTGCCATTCAAAGAACATCCACTATCTGTCTACAGGTTATGGCTCTTAATCTATTTTTAATCTGCTTTAGGAAAACTGAAGTGCTGAAGGCTTCTGTAGAAGACACTGCAATAAACTGTTTTTTGTTGAAGGATTATTGCTTGTTTCCTTTAGTGCAGTAACTACTTCAGATGATGTAACATGCCAGTTATGTTGACAATACTGTGGATAATAGGAAAGAAAAAGGAAGAACATAGATTCTGATTTTGGTCTACTTAAAGCACAGATCTTCATGCCTGCAGGATAAAAATAAGATCAAAAAGTAAGTAGGTATTTGCATTACTAACAAAGCAATGCCTGAAAACTTCAAACTTCTCTAAGTCTTTTTTTTTGTGGAAGATTGATACCTTAGTATCATTTTAACAAAAAAGCAATCTCAAATTTACCTGTCAAAAATCAAGTTAGTAAGAGTAATGATGCTGAATAATGGTTGTGGCTTATACTTGATTCCTGTAACAGTTTAAGCAGGATAATGATTTATTTATTACAAGACAGAAATACACTGCTCTGACTTGTGTGGACCAGCCTGCTGATCAGGAGAAGGATTTTATTACAGGCAGCAGAGAGGTGCTGGCTGGCTGTAGAGCACCAGTAAAGGGTGGTGGGCTGCAGCGTGGCGGTGCTGGTATTTCCTGTCTGCTGTCCCTTTGGCACCGGGGTGGCCGAGTGGTCGCACACATCAGGACTCGGTACCTTCCTGCGTGTGCTGTGACGTGTGTTCTGGTGCTCGGCGCACACCAAGGGGGGCCTGTCCTCAGGCGCGGCTGCGGGGAGGAGCGCTGGCTGCCACCCTCTGTCTGAGAGGGGAGCTGGGCTGGGGGCTCGCTGCCCGAGGGGCCGGTGCAGGGTGCAGCACGAAGCAGTCCCTGAGCTGCAGGAGCAGTGCTGAGGAACGCCCGGGCTGCTGAGCAGAGGGACCCGTGGGGGGTGTTGGAAAGGGGAGCTGGGATTTCGGGTTTGGGAGGATGAGGAAAAGTGGTGGTGTAACTAAAAGTAAAGGATGAGCATGCTTCCTTTGTTCTGGCATCTCCACCTTGGTGGAAATGTAATAATATTTATGTTAGTCTTTTATCAAGATGTGGTATCAGCAGCTCCAGAAACAATCCCTCTCTTTGTAAAACATGTTCTTTTTTTTGTAAAGATAAAAAAAATTAATTTGGTACATGTGTTTCTTTAGTAAGATTGAAGTTTCCTTATTAAATATTTTTTTTTTGACTTTGTAAGGAATAGATGCATTTAAATTTCTATCTGAAGCTAATGTCTACAATCTGCATTGAATCTTCTGGAAGCTGCTGCTGCTTTTTTTTTTTTTATTTATTTTTAAATATTCCTAGCCTATACCTTCAAAGCAGTCTGATAGTTTTAGTTAAATTTCATCAAGATAACTAGTTGTTCAGCAGATTAAGTGTTATGGCAGTGCTGCTTCCCCTTCTGATATGGAAACAATGGCTACTGTGTGAGCTGTGGGGTTTTTCTCCCCTCCCTTTGTTCCAGTTCCAGTGGGGAGATGTGCTTTATACCATGCATAGGACACTTAGAATGCTTGCTTAGGATTAGCAAGGTTGAAGTGATTTGCAATCTTATGTTCTCAAATGGTTTACCAGTAAACTCACTGGAAGAGTATTTTCTCACTTCACCTTCTTAGCAGCACAGCCCAGCTTATTTCAGCTGGTGAATCTCTTAATATTTAATGTGCCTACATTGACTTTTAGGTGATGAAAGTTTTGCTCTGATAATAAAGTTTTAAAGCTGGCTGTGAAGTGTCAGTCTTCTGTTGGAGTTGAGGAAACAAGAGGCTTCCTGTTAAATGCTGACAAGGTGTTTACTGGGAACATCCAGAAGGAGCTGGGAGCTGGGAGCTCCTCCTCACAAATTGCTAATCCAAGCCATCCACCCAACTTTTAATTACTGCCAGCTACAAACTGTGGAAGTTCAGCACTTTTTGGAAACAATCCAGTATTTTGATTCCCTTGAACGATTGCCAAATTAGTGAAAAGGTTTTGCACCAGGCTGGAGCTCCTTCACTCCTCCAGTCTTCCTCTCTTGTACTGCTGTTGGAGCAGAGCTATGTCAAGGCTTTCAGGCCCGTTTTGTTGTGCAGGTTGGATTTCCCTGCGTCTGTGACTGCACACACTGAGGAGGGATACAGGTATAATCAGCCTGCAGCAGAGGGACAGCATGTAAGATTTCCTGTAGAAACTCAGTGTTTCAGCTGTGGTGGGGGAGGACTGAGGTAGTCCTTTCTCCAACATCTGTTGTGTATTTTATATTTGCAGGTGTGAGAAGATGGCTACAAAAGAATAGCTTAGCTGATGTCATTTTTTTAAAATTATTTTTTTATTAAAGTGAGTGTTAATTTACAGCTGAACTTTGACTTGCACTTTGTTTTTCTCTAATTTCAAATAGTGATTGAAAGATTGTTATACTGTGCCAAAACCAAAGGTGTCACATTAAATTGTAGCCAAACATTTTCTGCTCCAGGGACGGATTTGTGGAGAATTAGCATTTCTCATGGTCTAGTGATACCTTTGCTAGCTCCAGCTCTACTGCTGGTGAAGGAAAGAAGCTTAAAATAAAAAGGAAAAAAATCCAAACAAAATCAACCAGAACCCCCCCCCCCCCAAAAACGAAACAAACACCATTGGCATGAGGTGGAGGAGGCTGCAGCTGGTTGATGATCTGTGGATGAATTGACATGTCAGTGCATTATTCTATTAGTCCTGAGCAGCTAACTGCAGAACAGTATAACAGTGACTGGTTAAACTGGGATCTTGAAGAAAGTTTCTCTGCTTTTGAAGTGGAGTGATGTGGCCTTCTGTGAAATGAGAACTTGTATATCTTTAGTGCAGTGGATTGTCTGGGAAGTGTTTTAGGGCTCTGTGGTCTGACATTGGTTCTGAAGTCTGTCTTACTCTCCATGGTAATAATAATAATCTTTAGTCAAGTCTATTCAAGTTTTAAAATAGACTAATGACTTCAGATGTCTCTGAGAGCCTTGCAGGAGGGTGCTGCAGCCTCTGCTCCAGCCCTGTCCCACTGCTCTGCGTTTCCATCCCTGGGCCCTGGTGTGCCTGGGATTCCCAGGGCTGGGCATGCTGCCCTGCAGCTGCAGGTTGCAAGAAACTGTGTTGAGGTTTTAATTCTAGATTATTTCAGAGGTCAATCCCTGTGTCTGCATAAATAATTTAACCTACCAGGGTACTGAGGGATCCAGTTTTATGCTGCTAGCATGGCTTTATACTTCAAAATGCAAAGGAAAGATTTGACTATTTTATCTGAAAGTAATTTGTTCTGCGTGGAGTATTAACCTGGTGGGAGTACTTCTGATCTCAGTCTTTGGTCTGCCTGTTTGAGACTGCCTCCTGTTTGAGGGCATGTGTTCCCTCTGAGCTAGAAGTGGATAGATGTTTTGATTATTCTGGACTGCAGTGTTTGTGGGCAGGTTTAAAGTAATGTCCTCCTTTTAATATTGCTGGTGAGCATTGGAAAATTACTGGTCTTCAGTCTGGAGGATTGTATTTGTGCTACACTGCATGGTTTGTAGCTGGTCCAGGGGGTTTGAGGATAAAAGCCTTCTTGTATGCCATTAAAAAACAAAGCCGAAGTCCCTTTCTCTTTTTCCTTCCATTAGTCTCCTTTCAGGCTGTCCTTTCCAGGAGTGTGGAGGCTCATGTCCTTCAGAGACCCCACCAGTTTGTAGCCTTTTGGAATTCTCTAATGCTTTGAACTGTTTAACAGCAGCTGGGAAGGCTGAAGTACTTTTCTTGCACTCATACTGTTTGTTGAAACAAAACGATCATTGAAGGACCAATAGTAATACACGAGACCCCGGGTTCAAGCGGCTGGGAGTGCTTTTAGTTGAGAGTTGCAGTAAATATTGGAAGTGTGTTTAGTGTAGTTATCTCGTGTGTAGGTTTTCCTGTAGTAGAGTCGTGTTTGTGCATCTGCTGTTCATGGATCAGCAAAAATTTGGTTGTGGTTCTAGAATTTGGTAGCTGTGAAGGATTCTTGAGCTGTTTTCTACCTTTCAGCACGTCCTGTCTCTGGGAGGCGTAACTGAATTAAAGCACTGGATCATTTGCTTTCCTAACCCAGGAAACGTGTGGCTGGGCATGTATGGCCTTTCCCTTACTAAAGCCCCACAGAGAATTTCCATGGCTCTGGAATTTTAAGAATAGTTCAAGGTAGTTATGTAGAAGAAATGTTCATTTAAAGTATGTTCTAAACTTTCTCCTCCTGTGTTGTCTGTCATGCCAATTAGGCATTGTATGGAAAGTAAAATGAAACTGAATAATTCTTCCCATAACATTCCCACCCCCTCACCATAATTCACTATAAAGGATTACACAACTCTTTCTGTGAACACAAAATATGACACTCTGAAGCTTGGAAAATTAGAACAATTCTAAGAGTAAGTCATTCCCATTTGGCATCTAGCATACTTCAACTTCTCTCTGTTCTCCCTCCCCTTTTGGGTAATAACTTGTAACGTTTTTGTGTGATACACTAGCCCTTAACAAGTTTATTTTTACTGGCATAAGAAATGTAGCATAGAATGGCATGTACAGCCGTGGAGCTGTATGAATGCTAGCTGATTTATTTTAATGAAGTAGTTCCATTTCATGGGAATTGACAATTTGCTCAAAGAGAATTTAAAAAAGCTTCTCTTTTTGAGGAATAATGCTGAAAACCATCCAGAAATGTTGCAATATTCCTGTATAGGCTTGAACTCATAATGGAGAAAAGAGGTGGGAGGATTGCTTTAGACAACAAGTCTAATTTCTTAGCCCATTAATTGTGTGTCTAGTGATATCAAGAGGAAGTAATTTTGTGAATGAGAAGGCCAGAGAACGAAGTGATGAGATGGAGTAGAAGGTCTTGCTAGCTGTTCTGCAGTGCACTCCATTGCTGGCAGGGAAGCTGAAGGCTTCTTCCTGAGCCTGTCAGTTAATTTAGTGCTGCTCCCTGACTCAGTTATCCCTTAGGTCTGTCTCTGCTTCCATGTTCTATCTATAAAATATTACTAGTGTGAGTAAAATAATAAATTAAAATTGCAAAATATTTAAAAATGGTCCCACAAAACACTGTCAAGGGTCAGTTAGCTGGATAATCCTTGAATGAATCCATGAACAGTGCCTCCAGTAGAGGCTGGTAAGGTTTCTGTTACCTTCATAGCCTCTACATTTTTCAGTCAAGCTTTTATTCTGGATTTCAGCAGATCTGTTAAATTCAAAATGTGTTGTTGCAGCCACCAGACTGTTTCCAGTAATCTTAACATCAGTTTGTTCATTACTGTTCTGTGAAAACATATTTGAGTGTGCTACTTATTAATACTTCTGCAATAAAAAAAAGCTTCCCTTCATTATCCCTTCTAACAGGGTACTTTTGCCCAAGAATTTCTGCTGTGACATGAGCTTGTACACACATTTCAATTGGTTTTCATTCCTGATCCTGTTTTCAGGACTGTTTGCATACGTTGCTATAGTATTCAGGGGTGTTTTATAAGCAATGTTCTGCATAATCATTCATCTTATGCTTATGGCAAAAAAAGGCTTAAAACCAAATTTGAGTTGCTTGGGTGAGATCAAACAGAAATGCCAGAGGCAAAAGTTGAGGCGCCATAGGATTGTTCTTTGTGTGTCTTAAAACCAAGAGGGGTGGTGCAGTTAAGTCTTTACGTCTCTTGTTACATCATCTTCAGAGCTCTAGTTCTTTTCAGAATGAGACAAAAGGTTGTGGAAATGACTTTGCAATTTGCACTTTAACGGCAGGGCATCAGGAAGCGTTGTTGTGTACCGACATCAGAAAGGGCAGAAGGAGGGTTCCTTTTAGTATCTTGTGCTACTTATCTAGCCCGCTGCCTTGTAGGATGCAGTTTTCTTTTTAGGATTTTCCTCAAGCTGTAGGGATAGGCAAAGTGAAGAACTGTCTTACTGTTTGCTAGTGCAGACTTCGGTCACTTGATGGCTAAATTAGTTGGCCAGGTTGGGGTGGCTCTACAGAAGTACATGGGAATACCTGGAAATATTTTCGTTCAAATTTGAACATCCCTTCATGTAAACAACAGTTTTGAGTAAAGTGGAACTATCTGGAAAGAAACAGAATGTACTCCCTATGGATCTAGAACTGTTGTCAGCTTCAGAAACAAGCAAACTTCCTCCAGGATAAGTTCCCCTTCCCATCACAGATCACCCAGGTGGGCACAGGTCACATCATCTGGTGCCAAAATAAGTCCTGTTAAGCTGGCTCTCCAAGCTTTCCCAGTAATGGAAACCCCTAAAGGGGAGGGATGGGAGGAAAGTGGGTGATGCCCCCTCTCTTGGAATGAGGCAGGGGGAGAAGACAGATGGTTTGGTGCTGGGTAGCTTAGTTGATGCAGTGATGAAGGGCTCCTTAGGGGCTGCTCAAATTAGTTTTCCCTGGGTGATGTAGTTCAGTTCAGAAACTTGGATTTTCTGCCCGCTTCAAGCACGTTGTAGTGATTCCATGCATAAGCATTTAGGAAGCTTCATAAAGTGCAAGGTACAATTTCTTGACTGCTGTTTGTTGTCCTTATTTGCTGGAGGTGTTGGCCCAGCCCGGTGCTGGGCAAAAGCCAGGTGGCAGATGAACCTGCAAATACAAACGGAGACGACTATTCCAGCTAGTCAGCTGCATGGTGGGGTTGATCTGTAACTCTCCCCAGCGTTCAAAGCAGAACCTGTGCGCTTCGTTTTAGGAACTGCTTACACGTGCACATACCTGATCATCTTCTCCTGGGGGGCTCAGCGTCTTGTCCAAAGAGAGGGCTCTTTGGAGCCCCTGTGTTTCTGAGGATGGGGCCCTCCTGCACTTCTCTGTTATGCTGTTTGATGTTAAACAAAACTGTGCTATGCACATGTTAAGTGTTTCTTACAGATAGGTTGTTGCCGTTTTTAAGTGCCAGTGACATTTGTAATAAAAACTAGATATTATTTAATTTGCATTTGCCTTTTTGCAGAAACTGCTTTGTTCAAAGAGAGTGTATCCTCACATCCCTTGGCAATTAAAGAATTTATGAATTTTAAAGAACTGACATTGTGGTACTGTGTGGTTTGGCTTTGGTAGGCTGTTAATAACGTAACCAGGAATAAATGTAACAGAGCAGTTTGCAAAGTGAGACAGGGAGGTTCTGTAGTATTTCCTGTAGTTCCTAGGGCACAAAGCAATTCAAACGAACTGTAAAGCAACCTTAAGATTAGAGGAAATGACTATGAATACAGACAAAAATTACTAAAACCTGTCCTATGGTCCCAGTCTCTCCACAGCTTCTCAAGTCAGTTAGATTTAACTAGTTTCAGTGTTTGTGGAATAGCAAATAAAAAGTTAAAGAAAAGTTTGTGACAAGCTCTTTAAATTAATTTTTGATGCTTCTTAAAGGTTCCTTTGTGAAAGTTTTCGTTCTCAGAGATCTATGCAAAACTGCTTCATTCATAGGAACAAAGCTGACGTGTAAATTAATCTATGCAGTTGCTTTACCTTAATATATCTCTACCTCTGTCCTTACCTCAATTAGGAAGCTTTTCATGAACACTAAGTAGCTGGAAGAATTCTTGTGCTAACTTCGTGGGAAGGTGATATAAGAGGCTGCTGCTAACTCGAGCTGCAGGTGATTTTTAGTGCTGTATGAACTGAAGGGACGGGTATTTGGCTGGCGGTTTTGTAGCAGTTGTGTGTTCCAAATCCTGTTCCTGACAGGCAGGATAAGCAAACGTGATTGCTCGCTTTCCCTTCCTAGTTTACCTTAGACAAGAACCTTGGCAATTTAATGAAACTGGGTGGTTTTTTTCCTCCCCTTTTGAAGCTGACAAGGGGAAGCTGTGAAGTTGGGTACACAAGGCATTGTGTGGTATCTGCAAATATAAGGATGACCTTCTGCACCCTCTTCTGAAAAAACACTGAATCCTTCTGCTATCGCCTGGATAATCCTTATCCTGCTTGGCTTCTTGCCACCAGGAAGCTCAGTCCATGTGGCATCAGGGCGCTTGATTAGTGAGGGCAGCCACGTGGAGCAGAGGTATCGGGGATAATGTCCAGCTTCAGCCTATCAGTACCTACACCTTTTGAAAGAAAAAAATTTGTTACAGAGTTAGGCGTTCGCACTGACGGTTGGGTTCTGCCTACAGCAGAAGGTAGACGCTGTCTGAACTAACAGTTCTGTTTCTTCAGTCACGTTTTACCACAGAGTCCATTTATTTAGTTTATTTACAAGCCTGTAGAACCTATATTGTACACTTAAAAAAAAAAATAAAATCCTAGTCTTTAAAAAAAACTACTTCTTGAAGCCTATTTAGTCTTGTTTGAAAATATCCAACAGAATGTGAAGCTGCTCCTGGGCGTAACAAAGCCGTGAGGTGAAGCTGAGTCCTGGCAGGCGTTGCCGCTGGAAGCTGCGCTTGGAAGCGCTGTGCTCGGGCACTGGGCGTCTTGGGCTCTGCTAGTGGCTTCTCTAGAGTTCTTGTTTTTTTCTGTGAGGACAATGCTTTGGAAGGCAGAGGAAGAACTTGTCTAAAGATTCCCGTCTTTTTTTTTTTTTAATTTTTTGTTTGTTTGGTTTTTTTCCTTTTTACAAGGAACTGAAGTATAGCTGTACTTACTTGGACCTCAAAATCCATAACGCACCTGTGCTATGGGCAAGAGGAGCATGTCTAGAGGGAACATTAGGGAACAACTCTTACTTACGAGCTCTCCTGGTACATTTCTCTCCTGTTACTGTTTCTTCAGTTTCTCACTTAAAATGCAACATTTGGTCCAAATATTTACATTCTTTCACCGGAGTTTACCTTTGAGATTTCTGTGGGATTTTTCTTGTTTGTTTGTTTTGATATTTCAATTGGATATTTCCTTTTCTATTCCATTGCAAAAGTATCAGGAAGTTTATTGCTGTCATAGGGGTTCTTCTGATTCTTTTTGTACCCCTTCTTGGTGCAAGGAGAAACCTGAGCTGCCCAGAGCTCTGGGGGAATGATGATCACACTTAGGTTTGCTGGTCTCTCAGCTCCTCTGAATATTCATAACTATGTGGGAAGTGTTGGGGGCCACTTTTCAAAGACCTCTGTTATTGAAAATTGGGAAGTGTGAGAGCCTTGAAGTGAAAAGATGGGAGTTGCATAAACAAGCACAGTTCCTGAAAAATCTATTTGTTTCTGTAGATGCCATGCCACAGCTGCCTCCGTGCTGCCTGGGAGAGGCAACACCTAAGAGTAACTAATGATCACTCGTAACACAGCTTAGACCTTCAGATGTCCTGGAAACGGTGGTTGCTCCCATGACTTGCAGGCTGTGTCATTGCAGGATCAGTGCTCTTCAAGGAAATATTGTGAGACTGAGAGCTGTTAAAGCTCTGACATACCAGTCAGGCATTCCCAACTGCATTTCCAAATTTCTAATCCTGCAGACATTTGAGGAAGTAAAAGTTGTCTTACTGGGAATTGCTTCTTTGCTCCAGTTGGAAGGTGCTTTCATTTCAGTTTTGTTTTTCTGAATAAATCCTATTTCAGAGTAAATGGCTATGTCCATCTGTAAAGCTGAGTGCAGAGCAATGAATTAAAAACTCTTTCCCCCTGTCTGACGCCATTTTACTCTCCTTCGCTGGGCTTTGGTCTCATGCAAACGTGACAGTAAGTGCGAGGTTTGTTTTGTTTCCTCTCAGGTAGCTGACCCTGCACCCTGTTAGGAGACGATGTCTTGGGCTAAACATATAGTAACAGGCTCAGGCAGTGAGCAGCAGTGGTGGGAAGAAGCCTGCCATCAATCTGAGGGGCTGGTGCTGCGGTGGTCAAAGCAGCTCTAAACTCAGCAGCTGCAGCAAAAAAGAAGCTACCATGGCTCTAGGAGTGAAGTGGGTCCATTTCTGGGGAGATATGTTCAGCTATGCTGTAAGTTCAAGTGGCTAACTCTAAACCTTCACGTTCTGAGTTCAAAATTACTCTTTGGAGAGCATGTGCTTCGGCTTAGTCCTGGGTGCCCTGGTTCCTTGGCTCTGTGCCACCAGGTGCCATGTGTTTGGGGTTCACCAGGCCGTGTCTGGGGAGGGTCTGCCTTTGCTGCAGAGGGAAGGGTTTCCTCTGTCCCAGAGCTGAGTGCAGAAGTGTTGGTCACCTAATGAGCCTGGTAGACTGGGCTGAGTGCTTGAGGACGGGCACATCCAAAATCCTCAGAGCTGCTGGTGCTGTTCTGGAAAGGTGGAAGACCACCTGATAGCAGTAGCTTTTTGAAAGCAGGAATAAATAGGGATGGACAAGACAATCATCTTGTAGGTTTAAAAACTGTTAGAGATTTCCCATTACAAACACTATAAGTAGAGGTTTTCATTTTCTTGTGGACTATTGTCCATATGATTTGCATTCTCATGTTTATAGACACATTCCTTCAATCCCTGTGGTTTCACTTGGGAGCAGAAAAGTGTAGCTGGGTTCTTCTGAAATTCAGAGTTTGTAACTGTTTGGCTTTATATTAGTGTACTGCAGGTCTTCATGTTGAAGAAAAAAGTAATGTATTGTGGCTTATAACATGTATTCAGAAAAAGCTTGTTCTTTAAAATCTTCAGAAGACTCTACTGATTGTTTTCTTCTTTATTAAAAGAACCCAAACAAACAAAACAACAACAAAAACCCCTCTTTGGACACATCTGGGAACTGGTAGTTATTCTGAGTGTCTGAATGTTTGAGCACATAGCTGGAGAGTTTAGGGGTGTGTTTTTTAATGTTTTCTAAAAAGCTATCAGGCACCTGCCTGTTGTCACTGGGAAATGGGAAGTGTATTTGGAGATAACAGATGGAGTGCCACAGGCTGCTGCAGTCAGGAGGAGTATCTCGTGTGCTCAGGTGGATGGTGTGACTGGCTTTCCCCAAACTGCAGCGCTGGGGCTTTTTGTGTGATAGCTGCAAGCTGTTTGGTTATTGTAGAGCAGACAGTTTAGACTGAAGATTCATATTTTTAAATATCTACACTTTAAAAAAAACAGCACTGCTGTACTGACATACTTTATTGTTGTTGGCTTCAGCCAAAACATGTAATTGGTTGCCTCTCATAATAGTAAAGTGCACATCTGACTGATACAAGCTTACTCTGCCTGTGTTGGCTCCAGAGCGGTGCAGGAGGTTTGCTCTTCAGAAGTGTCTGTGCTGAGGTTCATAGCAGAATAGCTGTAAATACTGATGATGCAAATAATGTTGCTTTGGATAAAGATAACTGGAGGGAGGAAGGAGGAAAAACTTGTTGCTGTTGTCTAGAACTGCAGTTGCAGCTCTTAACATAATTTAATAGTTTACCAGTGGAACAGTGCATGGGGTCAGGTGGAGGCTGAGCTAGGAAATAACAGGGTGATTCACGTTTCCAAAGCTACTCTGCTTTTCTTTTACTTTTAAGCAAGACTTAGTTGAAAAAGAACAGAGTAATATAATTATATAATTGTTTTTGTTGTTGCTAATGATAACTTCTGCTCTATTTTTTCATTGTCCTGCAGTTAGTGCATTACAAAAACCCTTTGAAGTGGTGAAAGTTTTAAAACAAAGATTTATCTTTTTTTTTTTTTTAAACGTTTATTGCCTTTTGACTTTTTCTTTTGACTGCAGGAACAAAAGGACACTTGTTTTCCTATTCTTACTTGGCCAGAATACAAATCAAAATAGCAAAGTAACTACTGCATTTTGAGGGTAGTAGCTTAAATCAGTTAAATACTGCAGAGTTCATAATTCTTCCTTTTTTCAGTATGAAGAATTTTTTATGAACACTTTAATGCTTTACCTCGAGTATTGCCTTGAAAACTTGAGACAAAGTGCAGCACTGTTCTGTTTATAGTAGCTGCAAAAAATTACTGATTTCCTCCATAAATCACTGGAAATGATTACACGTATGCATTTTTTAGCAAAAATAATGTTACACTGTGTTACTCTCTTGGATTTGTTTTTTTTAAGGAAGGCTCTTTTGGAGTGCTACAAACAAATGAATAGTTGTTATTATGGATCATTATTGAAGTCATTTAGGTGTTGCTTTAGAGTGGTGGGTATTCCCTGTTCCATAGGATCTGTCACCATTCTCTAGCCTAAGTGACTGAAATAGCAGTAGCTTATAGCTGTGCAAAAGTTTTAAATTTGATGAAGCAACAATTTGTTTTGCAAGACCACTAGTGGCACTGGTTCTGTGTTTTAAGGGAAGTGTGGGCTATTTGTTTAAACAAGGCTAAATGGAAACTGTGGCAGTGCCCTGCTGGTGATGTTGCTGCAGAAAGATTCCTTTAAGAAATAGGTGCCCTGTTCTGTGGCTGGACGTGGGCCTTCTCTCCACACAGCAAGCCCAAACGGGTTAGCTGAGCGTGTCACAGCTGGGCTCCAGCAGAGCACAGCTCTAGCTTGTAGTTCGAAAGGGATTTGGAACTGCTGTGATGACCTCGGTAGCTGACACCATCTATGGTTTGAACTTCCATGAGCCCATCTTTGCAGTGTTAGTCCTGAGGGCATGGCACTAGTGTTACTCAATTTTGAATTTTTCAGTCTAACGCTTTGATCTTCCGTGTGACACGTGGGAAACGATGGCACCTCCTTCCAAAGCAGTGAGCGGGTGTGAGGAGCTGCTGTCTGTGCTGCACGGGAGTACAGAGCGGAACAGGGAGCATGGAGCAAGTGGGCAGGTACTTCAATGTCCGTGCCCATTGTAGAAACACCAAACCAACACCCCCCTCAGACAGTGCCTCTGGGAGTGGGGGTGCTGCACTTCTCTGTTCCCAGGCTTTGCTGTGGCTCCACTTGCAAACGGGCAGGCGCTCGCCCCGCGGGGTGGTGCTGCGTGAGTCTGCCGTGCCCAGGAGCTGGCTTTGGGAGTCTGGGTGATTTTTGGCAGCTCTGTTGTTTCCAAAAGTGGAGAGCGAGGCTGTTGGACAACTTCTTTAGGGATCTTTCAGCAGTATTTCTCACAATCCTGTGCATGGCTTTGGGATTTCCTAACGCTTTGTGCTGTACAGAATGTCATTTTTGCCACCACACTGTGGGAGTGTGTTCTCAAACACTCTTACTGTGCCTCTGCAATGGGAGCCCTTTCTCTTCCATGTTACGTGTAGTCATAATGCACCTGTATGACTTGTGCTAGGTTTTTGATTCCTTTTCCCTCCTGAAAAAGCACTCTGTATACTTCTCTTGGACTTCTAGGAACAGGAATAAAAAGAACTCTCTTCCTTCCCCTCTTGGTCTCTTTTCCCTTGTTTCTTCGTCCATCTAGTACTTTATTCCACTCTTCTTTATTGACAAAGGGGGGCTGCAGGGAAGAGGGAGTCCCCTTCTTTAGATTGCAAATGCTCAGGTAGGATGTAATCTAGTTCTTCAATCCAGGAGCTTTGTGGAAGGATGCTGGAACTGACAATATCAAAGGAAGAGGATGGAGATGTCTTGCACGTGGAGTTGCTTTTGCAGCCTCCTCCGAATGTGTCAATATAAATCTGAAAGGAACCCATTGCAAATGGAATTTCCATGTGCAAAACAGAGGAGGTTTGGATTGTTGAACAGGCTATTTAATTCCACTTGTTTTCAGTTTTCTGTATAAATGATACTATTCTTTGCTCACAGATCAAGTCAAACTTGAACCTTTTTTTATTCCAGATGTTTGTGGCAAAGCACTGTCTAACTCTTATGTCTCAATTTCTTCACTCCGTTGGAAACAATTTTCCCTGATAGTGTGTCAAAGCTTATTGAAGTTCTTGACATTAACTACTATATTAAAGATAAAATATTGCATCCTAAAGCTGTCTCACTCTAGTTTATGTGACTGTTTTCTTTTGCCTGGGAATTCTACAGACATGTTGTAAGGCAGCTGCAGTTGGAAACCTGCTGCTGTGTCTTGGAAGCCAGCTGAAGTGTCATTCTTTGTACGTGCTTCAAAGCGCTCTTTGGCTGAAGAGGGGGTAATGGTTCCTGAAGTCTGCTGGGTCCGAGTGCTGGTGGGGAGCTGTTTCCCTGAGCTGGTTTCCTTAATCAGCCTTGTTCAGCTATGCTGGCCGTTCACGCTGGCCTGACATGCCTGTGCAGAGCCAGCTCTCACTGCAGTCCTGCTTAAAGGCGGTGTGAAGGGATTTTCTTTTAAGACTGATATTTTGCCCACAGACAAAGGGACCTGCTTCTATCTTCTGAGGTTTTGTTGATCTGTTATGAACTGAACAGCAATAGCTGGGTACTTGATATTAGCAAAAGTAAGCTCACAAATGTGTCAATGCTTCTAGAGTATAATGGCACATTGCCAGTGGAGGGAACCAAGGACTTTAATCTGTACAGACTGTGATTTTTTTCTCACCTTGCTTTTGTGGCTGACTGTAGGGAGAAGGGCACTAATAGGGCTCCAGACTGGTCTCTGGGTATGATGATGTCTTGCTGGTTGCATGTGCTCATCACCACTGAAGCTGGCATTTTTTTTTCCAGTTTTAAGGATGACATGATTTAGAGCAAAAGTCTTGGGGTAGAACACTCAAATGAAATATAACCAAGGTGACTGTAAGCATTTCTTACAAAGGGAAGACCCTGGCCCCCTCTCCCCAGCCTCAAGGATCAGACCAAGCTGTGCACTTCGTGCTGGTCCATTCCTCCTCAGACACAACCCAGGGGTGGATGTGGTTGGCAGCATGTGGCAAATCTGCCAACTCCATCAAAAACTGAGATTTGCTGCTCAGCGCGGGTTCCTTTCCTGGTTTAGTGGTTCCTGAATCTTGAAAGCTCTGTTTGTAGTATAAGTGGAAATCGGTAACTTTGATAATGGAATTTAGGTGCATAATGCAGTTTCCCACGGAGAAAGGTTTAAGTCACCGAACAGAGCTTGCTTAACACTGCATGCCCCTTGGCCTCCCTAGAGGGCGGG
>NW_008588960.1:0-9046 GCF_000691845.1 Merops nubicus
CTCTCATACTTGTGTCGTCACTACCCAATTGAAAGACAAGAAGTGGGTAGTAGTCTGAAGGACCCACAAGGTTAGGCATCTTACCTACAATGTCCCTTACCTGGGCACCAGGGCGGCAGCGCATATCGGGCCTTCTGCCCCCCTCAGCAGAGAGTCACCTATAACAATGACCCTTCGAGGTTTCTTCTCAGGGTCAGTTTTGATGGATGGCCTGAGGCAACCTGCCTTTGTGCAGCTTCTGGCCTTTCTGATACTTTATCCTTACTGACTACCTGATCCTCCTGCAGAACCTCGTACCTATTCTGCACGTGCACTGTAGGCAGTGCACTTTTTGAAGTAGTGCGCTTGCCCCGCTTGCTTTTCTTCCATCGAGCAGGGACCTGTTCCCATTGACCCTGCTCATCTGTGTTGTTATTTGGAGGCTGAGGGGCTTGCTGTTGGGATGATATTGAACCCCCTGCTCCACAAGGACTTGACTCCTGTTCTGGTTCCATAGACATGTTTAAAAGCCGTGTAGATATGGTGCTTAGGGACATGGTTTAGCAGTGGACTTGGTAGAGTTAGGTTAATGATTGGACTCAATGATCTGGAAAGTTTTTTTTTCCCAACCTAGATGATTCTATGATTCTACACAGAGGAATTAGTACTACCAGGAGAATAATAGGCATATATGTGTTGGTTCGAATTAGAATAGAACTGATTCTGCTCAGTGATTTTACTCCTCAGTCCCTTCTAAGTATCTTCACTTTCTGAAGTTAACAGCATATTTTTACAGACAGTGTCTGTTTCTAGCAGTGATAACTCTTGATGTTTAGAGTTACTGCCAAGGATTGGTGTGCAGATCAAGGTCACTGTTAAACCTTTGTGTGTCACGTTGAGGGTGCAGGAAGTAAAAGGCCGCACCTGTGGGGAGAAGAAGACAGCACAGGTCACCCTAAATTGACCAATGAGGTATTCCGTTCAATATAGCTCATATTCCTTATAAAGCTGAGGAATCAAGCTCTCTTCTTCAGTGGCTGGTATCTGAAGAGGACTCTGTCTGTTCTGCCTTTGATCCCAATCTGTGTGTTCCCCAGTCCAGTTCCAGAATCCAGCTCCTGAATCTGGTTACCATTTACCACTGAGTCCTGCCTAGGATTTCTTGGGTGTGCCTGCTCCACAGCATCAGTGTTGACAATGATGTAATTGCCATCAGGGAATGGCAAGGGAGGGGGGTGATTTGATATTGGGTTTGCATGTATTTGTATATATTCCATTTTATGATTATTATTTTCATTAAAGCTGTTTTAGTTTTCTAATCCATAGGTCTCTCTCCCTTAGTCCCTTTCCCTTCTCTTTTGGGAGAAGAAAGGGGTTAACAGAGGGCAGCTGTTATAGGTCTAGCAGACAGCCCTGACCCTAAACCTTGGCAATATATCAATAGTATCTCATTACCTTTTATGTTTTCACTTGGGTTTGTCTTGAATTTGTCCATGTATATTAACTCACGTTTCCTCCTTTATCTTGTGAAAATAAGAATAACAAAATGAACCATACCACATCTGTGTGTTCCCCAGTCCAGTTCCAGAATCCAGCTCCTGAATCTGGTTACCATTTACCACTGAGTCCTGCCTAGGATTTCTTGGGTGTGCCTGCTCCACAGCATCAGTGTTGACAATGATGTAATTGCCATCAGGGAATGGCAAGGGAGGGGGGTGATTTGATATTGGGTTTGCATGTATTTGTATATATTCCATTTTATGATTATTATTTTCATTAAAGCTGTTTTAGTTTTCTAATCCATAGGTCTCTCTCCCTTAGTCCCTTTCCCTTCTCTTTTGGGAGAAGAAAGGGGTTAACAGAGGGCAGCTGTTATAGGTCTAGCAGACAGCCCTGACCCTAAACCTTGGCAATATATCAATAGTATCTCATTACCTTTTATGTTTTCACTTGGGTTTGTCTTGAATTTGTCCATGTATATTAACTCACGTTTCCTCCTTTATCTTGTGAAAATAAGAATAACAAAATGAACCATACCACTATCAAAGCAAAGATCTACTCTCATGCCTAACTCTATTATGTACCTATGTCTTGAGCCTGTCTGTGATCTTACCAGATGTCACCACTTTTTAATATCTTGCTGGACTTCTCATGGACTTCCCTGGAATCAAGAAGGCTCCAGGGACATCTTATGGCAAGTTTCTAGTATTTGAAGGGAACCTACAAGAAAGCTGGGGAGGGACTTCTTAGAAGCACTTGTAGTGATAGGTCAAGGGGTAATGGGTTCAAAGAGGATAGATTTAGATTAAAAATTGGGAAGTTCTTCACTGTGAGTGTGGTAAGAGGCTAGAGCAGGTTGCCCAGGGAATTTGTGGATGCTCAAACACTGCAAGTGTTCAAGACCAGGTGAGATGTGGCTTTGAGCAACCTGGTCTAGTGGAAGGTATCCCTGCTTATGACAGGGGTGTTGAAACTAGATGATCTTTAAGGTTCCTTTCAACCCAAACCGTTCTATGATTCATGGTGCACAAGCACCAACAACCAAACCTACACAGAATATGTCAAAGAGTAAGACATATTTATTCAACCAGAAGATAAATGATACACTGCTCTCCTGTTTTCTATAAGCTGATAAAGTATATAGGCCCCCTAAAGGGTCAGAATGGTTAAATAATGTATGCTGTGAATGTGTCGTTATCCAGAAAAAACATTAAAAGAGCATTACAGCTGTTTCAGGAAATTCACAGTTCAGGGTGAAATGTACCATATGTCCATCAGTACCTAAGCACTACAGGGTGCATTAAAAAAGCTATTTAGGTGGTTCCCCATTGTGCCATGTCTTTTGAGGACATATGGTACCTTTCACCCTTGACTAACACTTCCTTTCATTCATTGTTTTCTGTAGCCACCTTAAATATTCCTTGAATGTCATTTTTTTTCCAGTTATATATGCATGTGTCAATGAACATGTGCATGAGAAAGAGAAGGAGAGGCACTTCATTCTGAGAAGACTTCCTACTCTTAGAGACCAAAAGATTCTGTGCCAAAATTATTAATCCTCATTGCTTCTTATGCTGAGAACATGCCAATTTCTAACAATGTATATAACATATTAAAGGCAACAAAAAGAAGTCTCAGTCTTAAACCAGAAAATTAAAATAAGACAATAAAATTCTGGTTCATGACTGGAAAATGAGATGATAACTCCAATAATAGTTACAGCAATAGCAATAACATTAATGCTACATAAACTGTGAGTATTTTTACTAATGGATTGTAATGAAGTGCCTACATAAAGTTATAGGGAAACAGATAATTCTCTTTTTAGAAAGTGAATAGCAGATGGATTATTTATCTCCGTCTTTGAAGAATGCCTGATACCTAATTTCCCACTGAAGGGGATCTACCTCTCTGTTTTATATTCCTTGTTAGTGTTCCAGGAATTAAATTGAGTATGTGCTAGATGCTTTTTGGATATATAAGCAAGTGACATTACTGTGAAAGGTGCCAAGCTTCTGTTCTATCTTAAAGTCGTTCTGAGCAGATCTGGTGCATCTCGGAATAAGATACTGAAGTGCTGGTGTTTAAACCCCCAGCCCTGAATCAGGGTTGACATATGGATGATGTCCACAACCAGGAAGGAAAGACATTCCTACCTTCCTTATTGGTTTTCACCCAGAGTGTGGTAGCCCTGGGTGGGACCCAATTAGGAGATCACCACCCTGCCTTCAGCACTAACATCACGTGTCCTGCCTCCATGTTAACAGCAAAAAAGCTGGCTTAGCCCCTGGTGGGGAGGGGTTGTGGTGATGAGTCTCTGTCTATGTAGTGAAGATATTATGTAGGCTCTTCAGTAACTGGATAGGCCTCCCTACTGCCAGTGGCAGTGGGACATCAGTACAGCCAGGAGCCGATGAAGGAATAGTGGCATCACTAGCTGGACTGGTTGCCTGGGTCCTCAGTTGTTTTGCTCCTGCCTCCACTGCATCTTACACTGTGAGTGAATATATCAACCATTTCATTCCTCCTGTGGCTGGCCACCTCAGATCCCTTGCATATGATTTAAGACTGGATAGAGGAATTTGGCTTGTGTGTTGTCCATTAATGATAATATCCTTCCTATTGTGCCATGTGGTCAGCAAAAGAGATACTTAAACAGACCTTAAGAGGGTGCATCAGGACACCTTGCTGATGTTTTGTGCTGAAATTCATTCTTCTCTCCCAGTGAAGTCACAGAGAATCCAAGAACTAGATTCGGAAAAGAACAAAGTACTGTAAGACTAATTATTACAGTACCCAGTCTCTCGTCTCTTCAATTCCTAGCATCTGTGTGCTTGAGTGAAGTGCTTAGTTCTTAGCTTCATGCCTAGAATGAATTAAGCATCTGGGAGCTTGAGACCTGAAAGCTAACCCACTAAAGTAGTGGGATGCTGGAGAAAGTCAAAAGGATCATGTCAAAAGAGGATGAATTAAGCTCAAGTGCTTTGAAAGCTATGGTAGTTTATTCATTGCTACAGGAATGTTCTTATCCCCAAAATGGGATACACAGATCTCCTGTTTGCAGGTTAAGTGCTCGAGGCAATGGAAATCTGGTTTCCACTATTTGTTATTTCATTGATTTCTTGTCCCAGGGAGTGAAAATTTGTTCTGTCTGAGAGGGTCTAACTGGATTTCCATGGGAAAATATTAAATGTGATATGATTTCATAGACTAGGAAATTTTCAGTTTCCCCTGATGTATTTAATTCTGTTTTCATTAAATGACCAAGTGTTTAGGCTAGAGAGAAGAAAAGAATCTGCATGAATTATTCATTAATTTGACTCTCAGACGAGTTACCCAGGGGAAAGACTTTGGTTTAAGTTCTTACTTCCAGAACAATATTAAAATAAAACACCTAAGGATTTAATGGAAGGCTGAGAAGTGTTAGCAACCTAAACAGTTACCCATTATTTGTGGCGATCTGTTCCATGTAATTTCTTTCCAGTTTCTGTAATGAATTCTTTTTCTTTTGAAGTCTCAGCACACTACTTTTAAGGCTCTTATTGTTGGAAAAAAATTAAAGTATACCACCCAGCACCCAAACTCTTTTTCAAAGTGAATAATTTTCTTCTGAACATCAGAGACGGGAAGTATAATATCAGTACTGAGGATACATTGAGTAAAAAATAAATTCTTTTGATTTGGCAAAATGTAAGAATATCAATTAATCACTTAATAGGTAAAATGGTACAATAGGATTCAAAAAGACATTTGTAAAATAAATAGTCCAGAACAAAATATAAGATATCCTGTAACTGAATATGGAAACTAATCTGGTATGCATGAGAAATCAGAAATCACAATTTTAAAATCTTCTACAAATAAAAAATCCAACAAAAAAGAATCATATTTATTCAATATGCTTTGCAGAGAAATTGCTGACCCACACCAGCTGCATGCAAATGTATCCTGTGCTTAGTTTGGCCTGCTATATATCAAACAATATTTACTGGATACTAGGGTATTTACTCCAAGCTGATTCAGAGAATTATAGCCGATATCAGAACAGTAGACAGTTGGGGCCAATAGCTTTCATATCCCTTGCTCCTGACACAAGCTGAGCAACAATTAGAAAACACATTAGGAAGAACATATTGTATCTAAACCACTATTTGGATATACTAGATACCGTGGCTGAATAAAAGTTGGCAGACACTTTTAAGAAATGAGCAATTAATGAGCCATACCTAAGACAGAGAAACTAAATCTCTGCTACATATGAGTGATGAAATCACCTATCAAAAATTGCATTAATGAGCTAAAAAATGGCATTCTGTCAGATAAACAAATATTGTGATATATGGTAGCTCATGTGAAATTCATATCCTTCAAGGATTTTCTCAGACTTTGAAAAGTCAAGTATCTTGGCCAAAGAGTTAAACACACTCATAGCTGCTCTGTTTTTTTCAAAGACCTATCTTTCCCAAACGCACACTCTTCCTTTCTTGACTAATTTGTTTGACAGATCCTATATACCAGTAAATTCTGTATTAAATAGTTTTGGAAGTTATGAACTTGGCAAAACCCTATCAGTAGGGCCGTGAAATGGATTTTAGCTGATTATATATGAGGTGAGGATAAGGGAAAAGTATGGGAAAGATGTACAGAGTATCTTATGATGCCAACGAGATCCAAACCTATCAAGAAATGTGAAGTGTTTAAGTCTACATTTCACTTCAAAAACAAAGTAGAAACAGGCTTTTTTGTTTATCCTTATTCTTCACAATTAAAGCTTGTTTCCAGGGTTTGGAAAAGGAAGACATTAAGATGGATTTTCTGTGCTCACATAGGCCTGTCCTCTCCTGTCCCTAGTAGGAGATGAAAAAATTTCAGAGATTTTTTAAAAGCCCCCTTTAATCCACCTTCTAACGATTGATGCTACCTTTTTTTACAAAGTGTAATGAACATAAATGAATGTTTACTTCCTTTATTTAGGAAATTTTGTACTCTAGCTGTAGTAAGCTTGCTACTGTATAAAAATTTAAATAAAATCTTTGGCTCTTTTCCTCTTCCCTTTCTCCTTTCTTTGCCTTGCTTTTTGCCTTTCCTTTCATTGGGAAGACTGTACACAGTGACTTTCAATAAATAAGTTTTATCTATTTGAGAAGGAAGAAAAAAAAAAGTTTAGTTCTAATTCCAAATAATCATATTAATTCAGTGTCTTGGTTTGTGTTAGAATAAAACTAATTCTGCTCAGTGATTTCACTTCTCGGCTAAGTCTCCTCTAAGCAACTGCATTTTCTAAAGGTAATGGCATATTTTTGCAGACAATGTCTGCTTCTAGAAATGATACACTTAGTGTTTACAGTTGCTGCCAAGGAGTGGTATGCAGAAAGGCTCTTGCTTCTGTGCAGATCAAGGCCGCTACCACACTGTGAGGTGCAGAAAGTAAGAGGCTGCAACTGCAGAGTGGAGCAGACAGCACACGTGACCCTAAACTGACCAGCAAGGTATTCCATTCAATGTGTAAAATTGAGGGATCACAAGGGTCAAGGTCTCCTCTTCAATGGCCAGGATCTGAGGACGACTGTCCGTTCTGCCTTTGATTCAAATCTGCATGTTCCTGAATCAAATTCCAGAATCTAGCTCCTGAGTCCAGTTCCTGTCTGCCACTGAGTCTAGTCTGGGACTTTCCCCAGTGCCTATCCACAGCAGCAATGGTGATGGTGATGTAATTTCCATCAGGGGAGGTTGGTTTGATATTGGTTTTGTACATATTTATACGTATTTAATTTTATTGTTATTTTTGTTTTAGTATTCTTTTCCAATCCAAAAGTATCTCTACCTTATTCCCTTTCTCTTCCCCTTTGGGAAGGGAGAGGGGTTAACAGACAGCACCTGTCATTCATCTAGTGGCCAGTCAGGTCCTAGATGTTAACAGTTACTTAGGATTTACAAGAATATAAATAAAAGCACAGTTTGTCCCACCAACATCTTCAAGGAATTCAAAATAAAATAAAGAAATAACACCAGAAAAAATAAACAAATTCAATAAAAAAGTCTTCAGAGTTCTTATTTAAATTATACATCAGTTACATTGGTTTCCCTTCTTAACTCCATAGAAACTGGCTATTTTTGTCCCAATTTTCTTGTCAATTCTTTAATTATTTAAAAGACTAGAATTTTTTAAAGTCTCTGAAGATTCATCAGACTTTTTTTTTTTTTTTTCAGTCATTGGCATCTTTCCCTCACCTACCTTTAACAAGAAAATATACATGTTCAAGTACCTTAGTTACCGTGTCTTAATATTTTCAGATAAAGTCACTTAACACATGTTGCATACAGAATCAACCGCTCAGAGAGAGAAGACTTTATAGTCCTTTTAAACATAAAAAAAAGTCCAAAAAGTAAGATATGGATATGTAAAGGGAGGTGGGAGACATCCTCAGAATTTGTCATGTTGTGCATTGGCAGGACACAAAATATCCCAAGTTTACCAGTTAAGATAAAGGTATAAAAGGATTTCCAGAGACATCACAGTCACTGTGGAGAAAAGAATCTTAAGGCAGACTGCAAAACAAATCTGAAAATTTTGGCCAGAGAATAAATAAATACATAAAGTAATTTAAACCAAGGTGTTGAACTCTGTCTCCATAACGATATGCTTCAATTCATGAGATTATATATTGTAAATATATCATCCCAGATAGGGAGTAATCACTAGAAATTAAAGAGGTAGGATGATTTTCCTTTTCAAAAGATGTTGTTAAATGGATTTAAATTAGAAATTGCATTGATTTCAAAGTTGCCAAGTATTAACATATGCAATGTGTGCAGTGGTTAAGAAACTGTTTAACTTTGTATTTAAATGTTTTGGGAAATACAGTACTACAAATCCCCTTCAAAACTGTTGTCCTGCTTATAATATTGACCCTATTTCTTTGTATAAGTCTAGTCAAGAAGGTTCTTTTTCCTTCTCCTCCTATCACTCTCCCTCCAAACAGATGTGGAATAAAAGAACTGATATTTACAAAAAGAAAAACAAAACAAAACAAAACAAAACAAAACAAAACAAAAAACCACAAAGAAACCAACAAAACACAAGGGACAAAGTAACAAAGCACGAATAAGTGAAGGCCTAAGGTCATTCCAACTTCCACTAGACATCTAGGTGAAAATTTTCAAAAGACAGCCAAGGCTGTTGACATGAAAACCATATTAAAAGTCACTGAGGTTTGAGTACCTTTTGAGTTCTTTGAAAACGCCTGTCAATTTTTGCTTTGGTATCAAGAAACAAGGAGAATTAAAGAAACTTACATTTCAATTCCTAGACCTCATGTTTGAACAGAGCTTTAGCACTATCCTCTGAGTGCAAATTCCCAGTAGCAAACCTTCAGCCTGCATGTTTTATTGTAGTTAAAACACAGCCTCTCACCTTCATTTTAATGAAAATCAAAATTGAATCACATAAATTACCACAGCCTGCAGGAGAAAAAGCTCCTGTAATCCAACCTAATACATTTCCTTGCAAGAATGACTCCTATAGTTGCTGTATTTCTGGTTCCTTCATATATATATATATATATAT
>NW_008588961.1:0-35631 GCF_000691845.1 Merops nubicus
GCTGCAGCGACCTTGTGGAGGTGTTCACAGGTGTCCACGTGAGATGAGGCCCCAGGTTTCCAGCTGCCTCCCTGTGAGCGGCCCCGCCTCCCCAGGCTGACGGGTGGAAGTCCTGTCCCGCCCTCCACGCAGTGGGTTGTGGTGTTCCGCCCGTCAGGAGCCCGGAGTGAAGCCTCTGAACTTTGCAGAGCGGTAACAAGGTGGAGGGGATGTGTGCAATTAGGTTCTCATCTCGTGTGTTCCTCACAACGCTGCAATCCTACGTCCCAGTGGTGCACCCATCCCTATGATCGCACGTGGAAAGAAGGTCCAGCAGAGCCTGACTGCCAACGGTCTGTCGGTCTCAGTACAGATCTGTCATCCCTTCCACATCCAATCCTCAAATTACAATCCATTTGCCCAACTACAGTCAAAGCCAAGGTGAGACCTATTACAGGTAGCTAATTTGTGGGACGCTCTGGCCCCACGTTCTTTGAGTCTTTCCTGCTCCACTGACCCTCAGCACAGCCAATATAAGGCAGCCCTGGTCAGGACTCCAAAAACTAACGATGGGACACTTGGATCATCCATAATCTCTGCGTGGGTCTGCCACACAATCAGCACCATGATGCCTCAAAATTTTTGTAAAATATTTCATATGAGTATCCTAACTACTGTGGGTAAAGCAATCTTGGAGCGATTAGTGTATTACTGGCTCAGTGTTAATGGTAATACATATTGGAACATGCAGTACGTACTGTAATGAAACAGCTCACTGCTTACCTTAAATCGGTTTTAAAAAACATTTATGCACTTTCCTTGACTGACTCAAACCTATTATTTTAATAGCTCTGTCCTGGTTGCAAAGTCTACTTTGTGCTTTCCTGCACTGCAATACGTCTGTCCTCTGGTTATCCGAAGCACAGATGTGATTCAGCAATGTGTTTACTTTCTATTTAATAAGTGATCATATAGCAAAAATCAACAAGGAATGGGTTTGATTTGGTTGGACCATACTTGAAGAAGAAAAAAACACTTGCTCAGAGTCACTTTAACACTGTATAAGTTGCTTAACTTCTTATGAAAAGGAAGAAATTGTCACAAAGATAGGTCTCCCCCTAAACTATGCTTGTTCCCTTACATTTTTCTTAATTCAGTCTTCATTACTCTGAGTAGTGGTTACTGACAAGATCTGGTCCCAAAATGAGCACATCATTTCTCATCATCTTTTTTTGAAATAGCTCTGGAAAATAACAGGCAAAGCCCTGGAAAAGTTCAAATGGTATTTAGGTAGTTACATATCATGAAACGATCAGTCTTTGTCCTTCCTGTGGAGCAAATGTTTTATAAAAATTACATAATTTATTCTCATGATTCATTTGGGAGCCAGGGAAGTTTGTTCGGTTGCAGACTAGGAAAATGGGGCACACAGGACACAGTTCTCAGCAGGGGAACTCATCTTGCAGGAGTGGCGTCGCTGCAGCTGTGGTGGTCCAGGGCTAACAGCAGAGTTTGAAAGAAGGGATATCTTTTCTTAGACCAACTGATACAAATAAAAGAAATTGCCTCTCCTTATAAAACTCATCTCACCCATTGTGTACACTGTTTAGTCATTTACTACATGAAGAAGTTGTAAATTCCTAATGAAACAGGAATCCCCAGTCCTGCTGCTGGTGATATTTTACAACCATTTTTTATCCAGTTCTCCTTCTGATCACTGGTTTCATGTGCCAAACCCTACTCCACAAAACCAGAACTACCCCTGATGGAGCTATTCTTTTGCCAGTTCAGCAATATGCTTCGTATTATTTTAAAATTTTTATAAGGAATCAATTTGTTCTGCAGTGAAAGGGAAATGTTGTGATACAGTGCCAGATAAATTTTAAAAATCAATATCTAGATCAGTTTCTTTAACACGTTCTCTTTCAGTTGTGAGTTACTACAGCCAACACAGCAACTTCAGTTTCTGATAGATTAAATGGAGGCCCACAGTGCTTGGATTCCGGCCCAATGTGTCTGAAACATCTCCAGAGGGAAGGTAGAGGAAGGGAACCTGTTTGGAGATTGTGCTGATTCAGCTGTAGCCAGAAACCTCAGCCAAGATACCTCCAGCAGCACCCTAAATACCTTTCTGATGGGTATCTTTCAGAAACACCATGTGTTACAACAGTGAAGCGATGAGATGTTTTTTAAAAAACTCCCCAGCCTTGCCAGGGCCTGAGACCAAAAGGCGTAAAGACGGACAGGCACACGTATAATCTAAAAGGCTAAAAATACCACTAAAGTCTATGCATGTTTTTTCTTGGTTCCAGAGTAATGCGGAGTTCATTGTCAGCCTGGTACTTTCCATGTTCCAGAAAGCCCCCACATTTCATCAGCCCATTATCTAATTCCTTCCTAAAACACTTCAGGATATACACAAAGTAATCATGTTTGTTCAGGAGACAAATTAAAGCAAAAAAAAACCCCAAACCCAGATAACTAAGGGACAAAGATCCAGAGGGAACCCTCTCCACTGGTGTGACTGAGTCATACCACCCCTTTGACTGACTTTAGGAAAACAAAAGAAAAATTAAATTGCTCATTCAGACTTCAGAATTAATTCATCGACGTAGCAATCCACTTTCTTGACACCTCTATAACAGCAACACTGGTTGCCTTTCATAATTGTTTTTTTTAGCGCTTCAGTGAGGCTGATCCCGCAGTATGTACATTTTCCTTTTGTTTTGTCCTCATTCTTTGTTTATGTCTGACAGCACTTCTGCTGCTGCTATCCACACAGCTATTCAGGTGAGATAGGCTAAGATACATCTTCTTCCGCTTATATTTCCATCTTTCTCTTCAGATCTAGGCATTAAAATGGTGATTAACCCCTTACTAATACGCAAGCAATCTCCCAACATTATTTATTCAGGCCTTATGAAGAGCCAGAGCCTTAGAAGTTAATCTAATTTACTGACATATTTTAATTACTGTTAAGCAGGAATACGCATATCATCTTTATATACAAGAGAGAAAAACACGTCCACCTTCAGAGATCCATTCTTCATTTCTAAATATGAAAGGAAATATTTTACTACTCTGCCTTCAATCTCCTGATTTTATTCTTACTGTAGTCTAACATTCATTTCAAGAACCCTCCACTTGCTCAGCCACACAACTGAAGCATGACAGATCATCTTTTGTCATTCTGTCAGTGGTTCTTTTTACACATGGGTGACCTTTCACAGCACCAAGGAGCAGACCTCTCTCTGCACACCAGCTGATGCCCTACATGAAATGCATCTACAGTGGCAGTTTGGGTCAGATTGTGTCCGTGTCTCTCTAGAAGTCCATGAAAGAATGTGTATGGTGACTGCACTGGCTGCTCACCACCCACTCTGGTCTTTGGATCACTGTTTAATTGGGCAGGTGGAGGGGAGTACTGCGTTACGTGAGTGTCCTTGTGCTACCAAGAAATTGTGAACTTCAGTTTCTAGGGCTGCCAATCCAGCATAATTCAGTTCCTTTTATAGCCACGTGCTTGTTCTCTAACTCAAATAAAAAATAAAGGAAAAAGAATGTAAGGGAGAAACAAGTAATAATATTTTTCTTGTTATTTAGGAGACTGTAGAAACAGTGGATGTCAAAGAGTGCATTTACTTTTTGAGGTCCAGAAAAATAACTGATCAAGCTACACAGTGGGATCGTTGTGCAGCTACAGTTTTGAGTCTGGATTCCCTACTCTGAGCAAGCCAGGTGACTCATCCTTTAAAGAGAACTGAACAATCACTGAACACTATTCAAAGAGAATAAAGGGAAGGGATATATATGCATAGATGTTTAATGTATTGCCTATATGTATGCATGTATTTAGGAATAATACATATTAATATTTCTTTCAGACAAAATGATGAAGGATACTCATGGAACTCCTGAAAATACTCATCATAAGAGAAAAGCAAGAGAAATCAAGCAGGCTGGAAAAGCCATTGGATCCAGACAGTTTTCTTCTAAGACCAGATGCCACACTGGGAGATCAGTAACAGGTTTTATGTGCTCACTGTAATTTGCAAGGTATTTCACTAAATGAGGCAAAAGGCAATGCTCATATTAATCGCTGTGCACGTTCTCTGATGCTGCAGTCCAACCCTCTTGTAAGAATGGCATGCGAAGGCTGAGAAAACCCTACGGCATGGTTTGGAAATTTTTTTCCTTGGTTATGGAGGGAGAGGGGAGTAAGCAAGCAGAGGAAAGGGAATCTGTATTTAAAACCCACATAGAAGGAATTAAGAGCCTGCCTACGAATCCTAAACTCGGGGGATGAAGCCTCACATCAGCTGCAACTCTGTGGCAGCAACTTCACTTGAAATGACCAGGGAGTAGGCTCCTTTCTACCAAGGGTGTGGGCGTGGAATTGTAATAGACGCTTCCATAAACTGCTGTCTGCACAAATGTCATGATGTTGGCTTTCTGCCCCATTTTCAGCTGCAGAGAACAGCAGATGGGAGGAGCAGAAACAATGAAGATCCCTTTTTAACTCTCAGTTTGAAAAATCTCCCAACCCTTTTCAACCAAATAGTAGTTCTCCTATTACAAATGGTATTTTCTAGATCCTGCTTTGGAAATTACAGTTACTTTACCATATACCAAACCTGATCCTAAATCCCAAGAATTTTATAGTGTGTGCAACAGGGAGCAAAGGACTAGTTAGCTGTACACAGAACAGCTAATGACCATGTTTTGTGAGTTTTCAGGTACTTTTTCAACAAATGAAGACCGTAATGAACATTAAAGTTGTGTTCCAGGTATAAAGTGGAATGAGTGAAGACAAAAGAGAAAATGTCAATAGTCATTAAAAGAGTTAAACAAAGCATCCACTAACTGACATGGATAGTAAAAGAGTCTGGAATTAGGAAGAAAAAAGTATTAAATAAGTATTATTTTGTTCAGAGATTATTTGGCCCTTCTGTGAAGCAAAACAGGAAACCAGCTGAAGAAGCATGATCAGGTCCCTTATTTAGCTTTAGAAATTCTTACAAATACAAGTTAGATTCCAATCACAACAAAGTCAAACTACTTTTTAAAATGGAAGATTCTTGCATTCCGCTGCTACTCAGTATCTTACAAAAGAATAGGTGCAATATTTTTAGTATATATATTTGCATAGTGCCACTAACAAACAAAGGCACTTACACAGCCAAACCCTACTGTATATAACCACGATAGTGTCCCACTGAACACACTTCAGTGCTGCTAATTGCAGGCTGCAGGACACCAAGCAATCAGGTGCCACACAGGCAAATGCTTTGGTGAAGATCAGTAAATGAACTAAAGGATTTAATTCATCAAGTTGCAGTTGCATCACAGTAAAGGTGGCCAAGACTATCTATTTCAGTTGTGGATTCTAAGCTAACCTCCAAGTGTAGCACAGAAAAAAATTTTCACTACAGTCAAGTGTTGCATATTAGGCTAATCACAGATGAATTTCACCTTCCTCTGAACTTTGAGCCTGAGCTGACACAGAGTTGTCAGGAGTATCACTCCAGCTTACAATTTTCAAGTTTTGCCGTTTAACCTACATAATTTTTGCTACCTGAAGAGTTTTACAGTCATGAATAAGGAAATCTGATACAAGAGGCTGGGTTTCCAGGTCTACAGGGAGACAAGGACCATTTTCAGTAAGCTTTTCAGCATACTGCTGCTGCTGGCTCTTAACCTCCATTGTTAACATTGTTGCTATGACCCCAGCCATTCCCCAGGGAAAAACATTTCGGCTATAGTGAATTAAGGACACTGGAAATGGCACTGTGGCCTAGGCAGAGAAATGACACATTCCTTTTGTTATCTGCAACGGTTCTGTAAGACTAAGTAATGTAAAATTATACAGCAACTGTGCCCTAAACAAACTACTGTGCCCTCTTGGTGGACACTTTATCCAAATTAAATTGGGGAGGAGGGAATAGCGAGAACACGGAAGTTTAAGGAGAGTACTTAAACAGTTCAGATCTGCACTAAAACTGGTTCACGAGTGACCAGGATTTGTTACTTGCATATCACATCTGTTAAATGGGCTGAAGAATCTAGAATGTTTTGGATTTCTACTGTTTGAAGGCTAAGATATCTGTGGTGGTTTGGATGTGTACATCAATGATGACTCAACATTTCAACCTAATTCAGGAAAGGAAAATGAAACACAGAGAGTTACTGGGCTTAATCAACTTACATACAGTTCAGGGAGCACATGGAATAAAATAGTTGGTTTAATTTGTGTTTTCCTTCAGTAAATAGCACTAGTAGATGCACTAGTTCATTTTTGTCAAAGATTTTAAACTGTTCTTCAACTACAAGTCTCTTTCTGTGGGAAAGTAAGGCATAGAGTGGTGTCAACAGCTTGCCAAGCAACCAGTGGCAGAGCCAAAATTCAGAATTCAGATTGCCTGCCCACCTGCCTTCCTTCTACCCCTATTGCCGAGCAAGTAACCTAACAGGAGACTTTTTCAGATAGAGGAACAAAGGAGAAAACAAAGGAGTAAAAGTAAATACAAGCAAAATGAAAATGACCAGTATGAGAGTCCAAATAAGCAAAATGCAAAAAAGAAACTGTAAAAGCATTAGAGATTACAATAAAGAAGTAATTTCCATTTTAACGCACAACTGCTAATGGTGTGTTAATGATTTTCCTCATATACACAGGGCTTTGGTCCAAAACTCTGAACGAAACCATTCAAGTTCTTCTGTGCATCTTTTACCAGAAGATATCAGTGCTCCTTAGCCAAGGTGCTCCTTATTTTTGTTCATTTTGCTTGCCTGTTTTCACTGCGTGTCATTTCAATGCTGGGAAAGCATCAGCTTGACAGCTTCGCAGGCTAATGGGTTCTGTCTTTGCAGAGAAGGGAAGGATGTGAGGAAGCTGGCTAGAGCTGCATGCCCCAGCTCAGCTCAGCTCTGCCCTGGATGAACCCGCTGGCACAGCTCCCTTCTCCTTTGCTTGTGAGAGAGTCAGCTAGGGACAACAGCAATACTGCTTTCTGTGATGCTTTTTCTGCGATGCTTTTTCTGCTAGAAACCAGACTCGGGCACTGTTCACATCATCCATCAGACTGTGTTAACGTGGTTACAGTTTGTAGTCACTAATGACCTGGGCTGGATTTGACTGGGCAATAGCCCATAAAGAAGAAAGCCTCTGTAAACCATTACCTTTGAACCATTCAAACCTCTGTAACACTAGCAAAAAAAAAAAAAAAGAGGCACTTTTTAAAATAAAGCTTCTCACAACTGACAGAGAAGCAGTCGCCCCCGCACACACCTTATTCACTCACTCTACTGAACTGGCATTCCTTCAAGAGCTGGGAAGAGCCCAGAGCTGCTGATTCAAAGCCATTTGGAATAAGAACTTAAAGATTGAAAGGTTTTGTTCCTTTCTGGCTTCTTGCTTCTTTTCTTGGCCTACTCTCCCTGCCCATGCTGAATGTCAAGCAGCAGAGCAGTAGCACCTTTGCAAAGAAGTTATGAGCATCTTGGCAAACACATTGTGAAAAATGTGAAATGAAAAACCAAAGGCTTCCACTGCTCCAAGGCATAAACATCTGGTTTAGAGTGATGGAGCTGAGAGACAAACAGGGATAAAGGATCGTGAATTGATAAAGTTACACAATCTTGTCTAAACTGTATCAGACACAGAGGTGTGTTTTTCAGAAAAGATTTCGGAATGATTCTTCTAGTGCATCCACAGCTATTTTGAGAGACATTTATTTACATTTAAAGCCCCTGTAAAAATTCCCTTAAGGAACTGGCCAGCATCAGTTGCTATCTGCACTTCCAAAGAACCGCATCTTATGTCAAAGCAGTTGTGATCAACCCCAAGCATTTCTCAAAAAAAAAGGCAGTTGCATTTTTATTCAAGTGTCTGCCACATTATAATTGACAGCATTTCATGTTCAGTGCCATCTTGGAATGAGTAGAAGCTCAAAAGTTTATTATTAATGGACCTGTGTTTAGGACCAGCCTAAGTGAGCAAACAGAAAAAATTTATTTGAATTCAACAAATTCAAGCCTCCCTCTTTGATGGTCTGAGGAAACCAGATCATCTCGATATTTGTAACTACTGAAGAGCTGAGAATCTGTTTCTTTTGCAACCTGTCAGTTTGACAGATATATTTTTAAAAAGAGCTGTTTCCATGATGATTACCTTATGAAGCTTGTAGCTCTAAGTGACTGAGCATTTCATCTTTCCATTTTAGCAAGCAAATGTTGTATTTACTATGATTAATAATATTTTCAAGGTCAATATAACAGGATATTCCCTGCAATTGTTCATATTATTAATATAACATTTGAAGCGTAAAAATAAATGCAATGGTTTTAAGACGACTGGTAAAATACTGCAGCTACATTGATTAAAATCCTAAACAACTCTTTTCACTTCATGAAATTTATTGCAGCTTCAAGCACCTGTAACATGGAAGAGAATTCACCTTTTTTTTATGCATTGCTGAAACAGAAAAACAGCACTCAGTAGTGCTAATATGAATCCTAACATTGTCTCCATTGTGATGAGGCATACTATTATAAAAAGATATTTAATCTTTTAAGGGTAAATCATGTTCAACTATCCCTGTCACACAGGCAGGGTAGGCCTCTCAGAGCAAGTACGAGAAGAGGTTTGGCTGTTCTTTGGATTTCTTCAAGCTTCCTGCTAGATTCCACCACAACAGGAAACTGGGGAGTTGAGCAATAGATCTGGCAGAATAGCCTCATTGATCTCTCAATTATTTCTGCTAAAAAGAAAGAAAAATAAAGATAGCAAAAGGAATTGGAGAAGTCAGGGCATGCCAGATTGTGTGTGCATTGTAAAAATGATTAGCTAAGGTAGAGGGATAGAACATCAAATGAGATAATGTCCCTGCATGATTAACTTCAGACTGCTCTGATTAGTGACAAATAGTAGCGAGCTGGAGATCTATACAAATGTCGTTAGACCGAGGGCTGTAATGGGATTTAGTGATGTAGCTGCAGTGATAGCTGGCTCCCTTGACAGAGCAAAACATATGGTGTTTTAGCATTGTTGTTCACTGCTGTGCTAAAAAGCAAGCATCCAACATAAACGTGTCTGTACGAGTAGGCAAGCAAGGGGTCGATGCTTATTTGTGTCACTCTGTATTAAACTAGTGACTGAAATTGGCATAAGGAGAGTCAGGTCCTAAGACAAAATGTATTTCAAAACACTTCAACAGTGCAATAGTGCAGTTTGATCCTTCCGGCACACAAAAGAAAGATTAATTCCTTTTCCCACTGTTCCCTTTCCTCTTTTTCTTTCGTTCCCATGCACCTTGTTTCATCATTGCCTCTCCCAGCCCAGCCCATCACTGGCTTCTCCAGGTGGCACCTGCTGGGGGATGCTTTTTGCAGTGGCAGCAGGCAGCAGCTTCTGCTGCACAGTTTTGTTTTGGGGGATCACCAGTCACAGTCATACTGGCTGTGCTCCAGCTGGCCATGCTAGGTACTTCTGGCTGTCTATTGGGCAGTCCTCATCCCATAATAGGGCAATTTTTAACTCCTCTCTCAAGGGAAGTAGCGAGAAATAAACTTTCCCTGGGGCAACGTGAAATAATATTGCTTTCAACCCCATAAAATTTTTGGGGTTGCTTTTGTAGTCTTAATTATATACCAGTTAGTTTAACCCAGTGGATTCTGTGACATAGCTGTCTCTCAGCTACTTCAGGGCATCATACCAGGAAAGCCAGAAAAAGTGTCTGTAGGAAATTGCCCCAGTCCTTTTCTACTATTTAGCAAATTAAGAATGACAGAGACCACCTCTGATGAGGATAGGAGCCTGGGCATGTTTCAGGCAGCAACCTAAATGCATTCACAAGCAAATGGGTTTTTGTTATTAAAGGATACAGGTTTAGGAATAACTGAATCTTAATACAATTATTTCCAACCAACTTCCACCCATCAACAAAATCAACACAAAAAGACATTCTTAGTGAGTATGTAGGACAGAATGAAGTTAACTATTTGAAATTGTGGTTGTCCAGTTCATAATAGTGATTAGATTCTTTATAGACTGATTGCAGCTGTTCTCTTTTTCAGTGTTTTACAGTATGTCTGTCATCATCAGTCTACAAAGCATATGAATACAATTTTTTGTTTTACAACCTTGATTTAATTTCATTTGTAAATGCTAGGAAACAAATTTAGCAGTGTTGTACAATTTATGAGCAAGGCCCTGAAACACAGCAGACAAAACCGTATTCCTTCTAACTTCTATCCAGCTTCTGGAGGACATAATGCACTTACTGTTTGCCATCTTTCATGGTCATATTGTTCATACCAGTGGGAGTAGGCTCCCTCATGACATATGACTGGCAAAACATCAGTGTGCATTGAAAACATACACTCTACAACAGTCTACAGACACTCTGCATCTAAGCAGAGATGAATGGAATGAAAACATTCTTAGCCTGAGACAGGAAAGGGGGGAGATGGTTCATAGGCTTCAGCGCTTCCTTGAAGGCCTTCACGATGTAAATAGTAAATTATGTACCTGAGACACTTGAACTCATTGACAAAGCAAGGAACCAAGTCCTCAGCACTAGTTTTGAGTGGCCATTTAACAAAACATGATTTCTGTGATCCTTTTGTTTTTCTACAATATTTGTAAATTCACAATGGAAGGAGAGAGCTTATGCACAGAAGACAGAACTGTGCTTTCTGTTTATTCTGGACACAAAATAGTACCCAGAGCTTCCTCTAAAGGCCTGCTGAGAACACAGACTAAAAGAAAGCCTGCAAGAGGAAATACTGAAAAGTAAATAGGCAACGCTGCCGAGACTCATTGCAGAAAGTCAGTCAGTGTGTCAGAGTTTTGGTTAGTACCCTGAACATCAGCCTGGGAGACAGAAATTGCCATAAAATTCTTCCTGCAACATAGGATTGCCTTTAGAGAACAGATTCTTAACCTTTTTGTTTTTTTTTTCTTTTTTGATAAAGAGGAAACAAGTAATTTCCAGGAATGTAAGTGTCTTTAATTCACTTGGATCAAGCCTCTTTTTTTTCTCCTTTTCTTTTCTTTCCTGGCTTTTTTTCCTGATTCAGTGCCTGACTGAAAACCATCCTTCTTATTGCTTCTGCCAGACTATTCCACATTTCCCAGCAGTTTCCACTACTGCAGTTTGGAAGCACTCTTTGTTCTTATAGTCCCAGCGCCTACTAAGGCTTTTCTTTTCATGTCCGTTGACGTTTATTCCCTAGGAGCCAGATCCTTGTGTCCTTACATGTGAGCCAAATCTCCCAATGAATTTGCAAACGTGCAGGATCAGCAACTTAAACAGTTTATTTGTTCTTCAGAGTTCTCTATGTTCACAGGAAAAAGGACGCCTATAGGCAAACACTGCATCACTAGGTTTCATATTCACCAAAAGGAAGCTTAGAGAGGAAGGAAGGCACAAGAGTGCAAAGTTAACGATTAAAAAAACACAAAAAAAGCCTTCTCAAGTTTTTTCCTGGGAGGCTGATGGCTACGGATGCAGTTACAGGACACTGAACTTACATATTTCTTGAAACACATCAAACGACTCCTTTGCTGGGTTGGCACAGTGTCAGCAGTAACAGTTGATTTCAGTGTGTTGTCAGAATAATATATATCTTTGGATATACTTTTGAGACATCCTTCAATTTGGATATCTATACTACATTTACATTTAGGAACCTGAAATTTCTAATAGGCTGACACCTCAGGCTGGAAAACAATGCCTGCTCCCGTTTACTTCAGCCTGGGTATCTGCGTCAGAGAACGCTGGCCTGGAACGTTAGAAAATGTAATATATTCAATTTATGTCCTACATAAAAGTTGAGATCAGCATCAATGACTACATCCAATCTGCAGCTTTAATTCAAACAAATAGGGCTGCTGACAACACTGTTTCTGTGCATAAGGACTCTGTCTCACAAACTTACATATGAGATAGTCTTCAAATTTCACTTTAATGTGGATGTCTTGGTGATGAGCCAAGATTTGACACAATCTAACTATCTAATTGTGTGAAAATTCATGGTAAGACAGGACCATTCATATCTTCTTACACAGCAGAATGAAAACCTTTTCTTGTGCTCTGTCTGCTGTGCACACACAGGGCAGAGTTATTGCTATAAACTCATGTGTTTTCTGGCCAGAAAGATCAGAATAGTCTGACATTTTACAGCAACAGACTCAGCCATATCCTCTAAGCAGTTCCTACCTCAGATCCTTTAACTTGTCAATGTTAATTCAAATTACATGTGTGTAGTCTTATACAAACAAACCCTCAGTTTACTGTGCATGTAAAATATCATATGCCTCTTGTCTAGATATGCTAATATTTAATGATCCACACCAATAGACATATATGCCTCATTTCCAGTCTGAATCTACCTGGTCTGAACTTCCTGCTATTGGATCTAAATATATTTCAGGCATATATTTTGTTGAGTTGTTCACCATTTCAGTGTGATCCAGTTTTGGATACGTGAAATTGATAAACAAGTATTTCCACAGGTGTTTTACAAAGACTTTTACCCTAATTTTATTGATTATTTAGGTCCACCTACCTTAGATTTCCTACAAAAACCAGGTCCATTCATAGTCATTTGCACAGTTCAGCTTTCTACAATGCTCCTATTTAAACTGACAATTTATGTATACAGCAGGACATTTGACCATAAAAAGCATAGCACAAGGGTTTGAATGCTCAGCTAGTCAGACCTAAAGCTCAGGTAGGTAGTTCTGTCTCTTGCTGAGAGTATTTTGTGTTTAACCTTGAAAACAGAACATGCAAGGTAGTGCCATCGCCTGTAGATGATGCAATAAGTGTGTGCCACATCAGCATTGCTTTGCCAGCGTTCCAACAGGAAACTGTATTTTGTAGAGGATTATTTTGCTCTATTTGCATTATAATCAGTGTCAAGGCCATCAGTGAAGGTGTTACGCAGACAAAAAGTCTGCCAGAAGATCTCAGTTATTTGTGCTACTGTATGTGCCTTTATCCATGATGGTATCCTGCAAACGAGAGAATAATCTTTTTATGAACAAATTACTTTAAATTCAGATAAATGCATGCTAGAGAGGTGAGATGCTCTGGAATACTGAAATAGCATGTGACTGGAAAAATCATTTGCTAGTACAAAATAAGGGTGTTGCTGCATTGTCTGCAGGAGATAGCAACATGCAGCCTTTTGGGGGATACAGCAAGGAAAATTCAATGCAGGAGCAAATCTTTCTAAACAAGAAGTTGGCCACCTGCTAAAAAATTTGTGTAATTTATGTTGTAAAAACTTCCATATATTTCTCTTTCTTATTATCATTCAATTGCAGGTGACACTCCTTTACCTTCAAGTAGTTTTAAGGAGTCATCTAAAAATAGTCCTCTTCCTAAAAAATAAATCTCGCAAACCCATGCAAAGTGGAAAAATTCTTAAATAAGGCTTTTTTATTCTATTGAAATTTGCCCCTCTGGCCACCACTACTGAAGACAGAATTTCTTTCTTTTTTTTTTTTGTTTTGTGTGTGTTTGTGTGTGTCTGTTTTGAAGACAGAAGAAAATGACTGTAAATCAATTTGCATTCGAAGCACCACACTTGCAACTAAAAAGACAGGATATTATACCACTAAAATAAGATGATATAATGGTAAAAATGTTGTGACGGACAGAGGAGCACCTTTTGAGTCATAAATTCTCAATTTTAAAGGACGAAAGGGACTATCACAGTCACTGGCTGATTTCCTATGTAACAGAGACAATGTAATTTCACACAATAATTCCTACATCAGTCTCTTACCTTCTGATCTGCAAGAAAATCTTCTACTTTATCGGTCACACCCGGCAAGCAAAGACCCAGGGATTCTTCAGTTTTATCCATGACAATTATCAAATGGATTTACAAAAAACATTAACAGCAAGAAGGCAGAATCAAATCCTGGTTCTAAACAATCTTAAACATAGATGAATCAGCACAAGGAAATGATGATAAGATGGGAATATCTTTTAGAGACATCATCATTTACAGGATGAACACAGGGTAAAATCAAACTATTTTATACTTCACAAAGTTCCTGTAATTGGATCTTGCAAAATGGATAAATACTGTAATGGATCCATTGCTTCATTAGCACACACTCTGATAACCTGCAGCACAGCATCCATCACGCTCTTCACTCCCTCTGGGGAAGGCTGCTGCAAGGGGTTGACAGAGACGTGAGTCAGGCTCTGGAGGATCAGCAGACTTGGGGTTTTAGGATGTGCACTAGCTGCAAACAGGAGACCAAGCAGTGTGGGGCCAGGGTGCAGAAGCTGGAGGGAGAACAGGTTGTTCTCCCTGGTAAGGGGGCCAGTGTTAGTTACAAGTGATTTCTGATGGGTTTGAACCACCAGAAAGCTGCTGGTGGTGACTCCAAAAGGGTGATGAAAGGATTATGCTTTGGCCAAGGAGGTTTTGGGGCCATGGGTTAGCATTTGTAACCTGGAATAAGAATCTCTGGTGTTTGTCTGGAAGGGTCACAGCTTCACACTTCTACCCCAGCTTCAGATGAAAATTAACCCTGTCCTAGCCAAACCAGGACACCCTGCCTGCCCTTAGTAAGTTAGGAAGTGTAAAAAAGACCGGTTTAGGTAGTTTAGGTTAGAAAATCTTCAAACAGCACTGATAAACCCAACTGAATGTTTCTGCCCATGGCCTAATTAGTATAAAAAATACAGGATAAGATTTTCAAAGGTTGTGAGACACCCAGTCCTATGCTAATCTTAATTTTCATGCTATATTGCTTTCATATTTTTATGTTTTCTTTATCAGATCAACTTTAATTTGGAGCAGCTCAATATCTGAAACACCTTGCTAGTACCACAGAACTCGAATTAAGTTAAAGCCTGAGAATGTCACCTCTGTCTTCAAGCCTGTCTGAGCTTGTAGATCTGTACTCAAGGCCTAGAGGTCCTAAGTGGTGTCAAAAGAACTTGCACAAAATAGCCCCAAAACAAATGCTGAGCAGAATACTTCCCTGAAGTTGGAGACTGGAGGCACCATTTACACTTGCATACAGTTTTTCCTGTACATTATTTCTTAACCTTTGAACACTTCATTTTACAATAGGAATATTGCTTTGTGTTTTATTTTTTAATAGAACAGTGATTATACTGGCAGGAACACTGACATCATTCTCGTGCTGTGAATCCCATAGTTACAATAAGAACCGTACAACCAGATTACTCAGATCAGATAACCTAACCAGTGGGAAATAAACACAAAAAGCTCACTTACCATGGCAGTTTTGGAATTGCACCAGGGATAAACTTGTCTCTGTGGGCTCTCCCAGCTCACGAGTCCTAAAGCATCATCTGCCACACTTGCGAGTATTGCAGCCCAACGTTCTTGCCCTTGCATTTAAATAAAAAGCCCCTCAGCTGAGCTCTGTCTCTTTACCTTCCCATTCACTAGTGGTTTAAACAGACATTTGATTTTTCTATTCCGTGTTTGCCTGTAACTATTTTTAGCAGGCAATTACTGACACCTTAGGGAGGATGATGTCATCACACTTCGCACTTACAGAGCTATCGAAAGTCAAAACCAGACAGCAGCAGCTGTCATCATGGTGAGCTGGCTCATTAGGCAAGGGTGAGGGAGTGACACCACCAGAGCCCAGTTCAAAAGACCAAACAGGAGGACGATCAGTAAGATCTCAGATAAAGAACAGTTCTTTCTTTTGTTTGTAATCTGCAGCAAAGAATTGAAAAATGGTATGCATGTTTTAAGGCTGCTACATACTTTTTACAGTACTAATAAAAATACAGTCTTACTGGCAGTCCTCTTGTCAGCCTCACATGCAAAAGTTTTGTTGCTGTTTGGAATTAACACCTGTCACCTCTCCCCATCCCATAAGAAAACTACTTCCCAAGCAGCAATTGGCAGCTTTGTTAGCCATCTCAGCAGAGAGGCGAAGGACTAAGTGATCATGGACACTGAAGCTGTCCATTTATCAATATTTGCTCACAGTGTATTTAATGATTCATCGCCCTAGAAACCTCCATTTGGTTGGGTATATGAGACATTTATAATTTCCCATCAAAAGATGGAGAATCATTCCCTTGCTTATCATGTAGCTCTTCTTCGTACCACTCAGTTTAAGTTCTTTTGTCTGAAAACAGCTGAGCACAACTGTAGAAATACTCAAAAGGAGTTAACACTCCGTGTAAGGTGGTACCAATATTTCTTTCTCTCTTTTAAAAAACCCTCCCCTTCCAGGATTGCATTATCTTTTTTAGCATAATTATATTCCATTGTCTAATCAGATTTATCCTTCCAATGACAGGTACACTCAGATTTGTTTCCACCTATCTTACTCCCAGTTCACAAAGTCCCAGGTTATAGGTGAAGTTATCATTGAACCCAAAGTGTATGGCATCATACAGTAGTCTACTTACATGAAATTACCAGCAAGCTAATAAAAAGTTAGTTTAATTCATTCTGAAGGACAACCCAGTCTTCCTGAGCATTGGCAGTACTTCCCAACCTTGTCTTATCTAGGAATTTCACCTCAACACACTAGTAAATATATTAAATACAACAGGTCCCAAGACTAACCCCAGAAAAACATCACAGAAACATCACTAGTAACATTTCTCCAGCCTTGCCACTTTCTTTCGAATATTAATTTTAGTCAGAACTTTAGCCAGCTCACAATTCTTGAGTTCACCACCATAATTTCCAAATTCAAGAACAATTTTCTGTGGGATACCAGTTACCAGAATCTAAGTGGCTGAAGCTCAATTTTATTACTGTTAAAAGATCAATTATCATATTGAAATATTTTGAGCATTATGATCTACCTTTGATAAAATAGTGTTGCAATTTTTTCTTAAATAGGTCCACACTTCCTATTTTCCAGTCACAGGAAAAAAAAAAAAAAACACAAAAAAAAACCCCAAACCAACCAACAAACAAAACCAATTCCACAAAGAATGCCATCAAAACAAACAAAACCCAGACTCACTACAAACCCCACATTGCTGCAGTTTCTTCAGCATTCTGGAAATTACCTGCATCATCTACATTTGTCTTACCAGTAAGTTTTGCTTCCATGCCAGCAGCTGTAATTTCTAGTGCATCACTATAATTCACATGATAGAATTATCACTGCTCTCATCAACTACACTGGTGGCTGAGGCTAAACATTCATTTGATATGTGGGTCACAGCTACCAAACTGGTAATCTGTGCCCTAGCTATTATATGAGGCGGCCCACCTCCTTCTTACTTGACACTAAATATAAATTTTATATGCAGTACAATACGGCTTGTTTTGTACATGCACACAAGTTGCAACACTTGCTCATGTAAGTGACAAGTGAGCCAACCAGGAATACCAATTGCTGAACAAATTGGCTGTGAGATTTTCATTCAGGAATATCTCTTCATTAAGTTTTCCTCTTTCTCTGTAAACACAGTCGACACCTTGAGCATCTGGAATCTCATGCGCATGGCTGAAATTCATGCAAAATATTTTTTTCTCCATGAACAATTAAACACTTAGAGTTTACATTGTTTGTCTTTTTTTTTTTTTTTTTTTTCATTCTTAACTATCAGCCAGTAATCTCCTGAGGCAAAATTGTAGACAAGGATGTTCTAAATCTCCTTAGAATATTTGGCGCAGTCTCTCAAAGCCCTAGATGAAAAGGTCCCTTTCAAGTATCAAAGATGATGTCCTCCAGAGAATCTTGCTGTACTGCTTTTGCCCATTCCTTTGAAAGGCTCTACCAGGAAAGTTCCTGTTATCAGTCACATGAAAATTACCAACCAGTCCCCAAAGCTGGGCTGACGTCAAAGAGGGACATTGAAAGGGCTGGTCTAAAGGCAGCTGAAAGGCTTGCTGTAAATCAGAGTGTAGGAGCACCCACATCAGACAAGCACAGAGGAATTGCTGGCACCAGAAGTAAGGAGATGACACAGTGGCAGGCCTAGGGACGTGGAAGTATGCTGCTCACCAAGAGTTCTGCCTAGAGAAGAGCACATTCGTGACCATGATTATTTATTCTCTCCTCACAGTCAAAAAGTACATCAAAAAAAGACTGAAAAGACTAGTAAAGCTTAACAATGGTGCAATGAGTAGGTTTGGGGGAGGGTGTATGTATTTTCTTTGGCATTAGAGGAGTTTAGCACCACCACGGATATAGGTTGCATGCATTTACAGACCTAGATTAATTCATTGCTTCGGAATATGCAGCAGGGAAACAGAAGTTTTCTCTCCACAAAACGTGTATCCATGAACAGCGTTACTGTATTTTTCCATTTGAATTCATGACATTTCTCAACCACAGGGTTGAGGATATTTTGTATCTCTATGTGCAACTTTCCCAAGTCATTTTTTACAGCACTTATATTTAGAAGTTAAAGTCCACTTGCTAGAATTTTAAGGTGCATTTCACTTTAGCTGTCTTTGCTACCACTTTACTCCCTTTTTACAAATGTTTGAGTGGTTGACTGAACAAGTCTTGCTTTCTACATTTAAATCATTTCTTTGCTTGTCCTTGTGCTCTGTTCCTTGAGATTGTCTTTTAGTTCTTTCTCTTTTTACACATATTTACCCTTATTTTCATATGCAGGAAAATAATAGATTCTTAAATTAAAAAAAAAAAAAAAAAGGCTTAGTGCTTTTGTCACCTCCAAGACTGAATTACCATACTGCATAAACATCTGTTTCTCTCCTCAATCCCTAATTTTTCAGTTTTGGGATACATACACCCACTATGACTTTGCTATTCCAAGATAAGTATGAGTGATTTCATTTCCTGGTTTTCTGTCTAAGGGCACTTCTGCTCAGCGTTTCTAATTTTTATTTTAACTGAAATTATTTCTCTCTCCTCTGTATTATGTGGTACTGTAGGGCCACAGATGCAGTACAACCAAACCTTACAACCAAAACTGACAGTGAAAAAGGACCTGTTAACACAAGAACTAAACATCAAATCAAACAAATCAAACAAAATTAGAGACAAGAATTAACATATTCCTATTTCATCCTTCAGCCACTGTGAAATTTTTCCTTAACATGTATCATGGAATACATCTGTCCAGTAACTGGCCTTTCCCTAAGCCATTTTAGAGTCTAGCAACACAGTTTCAGAATGAGTTTGTGGCATGCAGCACACAAAATTCCTTTTCACATTCCCTCTCATAACTCCTAAATCTAACGCTGATCACATAGTGTTAAAAACTCTAGGCAATGAATCTAGTTGTAGTTCTGTCATAGGACCAACCTGAAATTCATAATATCATTTCCAAGGCAAACTGCCATTTTTTCCTTCTGCAGCAGCATCACAGAAACATAGAATATCAGGTTGGAAGGGACCTCAGAGATCATCTGGTCTAGACAAGATGGCCCAGTACCCTAGCTACCTGAATCTTAGCAGTGTCCAATGTTGGGGAATCCACCACCTCCCTGGGGAGATTAGTCCAATGGCTGATTGTTCTCATTGTGAAAAAATTTGCCTTTTGTGTCAAATCAGAATCCTGGGGGAGTAACTTGTACTCATCACCCCTCATCTTTTCCACGTGACTCCTTGTAAAAAAGGAGTCTCCATCTCCTTTGTAGCCACCATTTAAATACTAGAATATTGTGATAAGGTCTTCTCTGAGCCTTCTTTTCTCAAGGCTGAACAAACCCAGTTCTCTCAGCCTTTCCTCATATGGCAGCTTCCCAGTCCTTTGATCATCTTTGTGACCCTTCTCTGGACTCTCTCCAGCCTGTCCACATCTCATTTTGCATAGCAGGGACCAAAACTGAACAGAGTATTCCAGGTGTGGCCTGACAAGCACTGAGTGGGATAATGACTGCTTATCTCTGCTGGTGGTGCCCTTATTGATGCTACCCAATGTCTTGATGGTCTTCTTTGGCACAGCAGCACACTGTTCACTCATATTAAGTTTGTTGTCCACCAGGACCTTCAGGTCCCTTTCCATAGAGCTGATCCACAGCTGGATAGATCAAAGTCCATGTGGCACTCCTGGATTGTTTTCCTGGGTGCAAGACCTTACACTTGTCCTTGCTGAACTTCATAATGTTCTTGTTATACCAATTTTTTAGCCTATCCAGGTCCTCCTGCAGGGTGGCTCTCCCTTCCCAAGTGTCCACTTCACCACCCAGTTTGGTATAATCAGCAAAATTCATCTGGGCACACTTGATCTCATCATCCAGATCACTTATGAGGATATTAAACATTGGTTGGGCCCGATATTGATCCCTGGAGGACCATACTTTGCCTGTTTGAAAAGGAGCTATTTGCAAACACCCTCTGGGTGTGATCTGTCAGACAGTTCCCATCCACCACACAGACCATAACACATCAGTTTCTCTAGGAGGAGGCTGTGGGGAATCATCTCAAAAGCCTTGGAGAAATCCAGGTAGACCATGTCTTCTGCTTTCCCCACATCAACTGAGCAGGTTGCTTTGTCACAGAAGGTGATCAGGTTTGTCAAGCACGACTTGTCCTTGGTGAATCTATGCTGGCTTTTCCCAATCATGTGCTCCATTTGATTTGTGATAACCTCCAGGAGGATTTGTTCCACCACTCTCCTAGGGACTGAAGTAAGACTGATGGGCCTATGATTTCCTGGATCCTCCTTTAAGCCGTTCTTGTAGATATTTTTATCATAGAATCAAAGAATAATTTGGGTTGGAAGGAACGTTAAAGACCATCTAGTTCCAAGCCCCCTGCCATGGGCAGGAACACCTCCCACTAGACCAGGTTGTGCAAGGCCACATCTAACCTGGCCTTGAACACCTCCAATGATGAAGCATCCACAACTTTCTCTGGGCAACTCGTTCCAGTGTCTTGCCACCCTCATAGTGAAGAATTTTTTCCTTACATCTAATCTAAATCTACCCTCTTCCAGTTTAAACCCTGTGTTTGTGGGTCACCAGTGTATAAGCTGCCTCATTCTCAGTGATGTCTGCCACAGGAGCATGGTTCTGAAACCACTTATCTATCCCCATCTTGGCCACCCTAACATTGTGCAGCCTTTTTTTAACTCTTTCCTGCACCTCGTCCACCTGATACACCAGGTCATCAACCTGTGCACAGCTTTTGTAGGTACTCGCCTTTTCTCCAGGAGAAGGCTGCAGCCTGACATCTGTATTGAAGTCTCCTTCCTTACCAGTTCTGTCTGGGTGGACGCATCAGATATCTCACTGGCTTACTCTGTAGAAACACTGGTTTTAACTCTGAGGTGAGTGCCCACCATTACGGCCGAGACCTGGAGCGCTTCCCTGGGCTGTGGGCCTACAAGGAGGGAGCAGGGCCCTCCTCACGCTAACTGCTGCACGCTCTGGAGTGCTGTTGGCAGGCCCTGTTCGATATCACTCCCTAGGGTCATTCAGATCTCCCACAGTTGCTCATGGAAAGCTCTCTGCTCTTCCTGGGATGTCCCTGCCCCCAGGAACCCCCGCACCCCCTACTCCAGCACCCTCCCACAGGACCGATCGGTGCTGCAGCTACATGCCTTACTGACCAAGTAACGACATTGTCAACCCGATTTCAAATATTGCACATACTTCCTGGTGACATTATCTGCTGATCTTCTCTGTATAAAGGGCCACTTAAAATAAGAGGAGGAAGTTTCTTCTCAGCTACTTTATTTAGGTATGGTGAACGCTTATGCAAGAACTGGTGATGAATGTCAGCCAAAAGGAAGAAATCCTTTCTTGCACCATGACATATATTAATGTCATTGTCCCCTTGCTTCATACGTGCTAAAACCAGTTTCCTATTAACATTACATTAAATCAGAACAGGCTTTTTCATGGAGATACAGACAGGAAAAAAAAATCTGGTGCTTATATTTTTAAGTCCCAGTTGCAGCAGTGAGTAAAACATACAGTGAGTATCAGGATCAAATTGTAGCATCTGTCTGTAAAGATTTGTTGGTATAGAGCTGTCACCCACATGGCTTCTTGTCTCGTATTAAACAAGACAAGTGCAACAGAAAAACATGAAAAGTGTTAATAGTGCTGCAAGTCAGATGCAAAGGACAGAATTCAACAGATATTCCGAAGCTAGGCCTTGGTTGCAAAATTTCAGTTACAACATTTGAAAAACAGTATTTTTAACAATAAATAAATAAAAAAAATTAATCCTTTTTGAGTTTTAAAAATCATCCATTTTAATAAAAGCCAGGTTTTTGCTTATGTTCCTTTTCAAGTAAATATTGCTCTCTTATTAAATCAGATATGGGACAAAAAAACACTGCTCTTGTTTTTATTATGAGCTTTTATCTATTTTTCAGAGATCTTATTGAACCAAACAGCACAATTTATGATTTTGCTAAGGACTTTTACAAAAGCTAATCGTGCTTAGAGAAATAACCTCCCTTCCCTTGGACGGAACATAGAAGAGGAGAGTCCCTGAGTCTGTTTGACTTTGGGTTTGGTTACGAATGCAGCGCACGGATCTAGAGTATTCTCTTCCATTGACTTTTTCTTTCAGACAAACTATTCAGCCTCTGCACATGAGATCTGAATGTCATATGAAGAACAGAAACAGAAGTCTGAGGGGAAAATGGAAGTTTCCCAAGGTGATGACATACAGGGAAAGAACGTCATCAGTATTAGGCTTGTAGCCACCCCAGGTCCAAATCTGCCTTTGCAGTGACTACATGGACTGGGTTTTTACCACTGCTTAAGTTTAATGCCTAACTCAGGGGCTTAAGGCAGGCAGTCAGTTTACCTAAGTCTCCTACATAATCACTGAAGAGAGCCAGACTTCTCTAAAGGTGCTTCAGAGCAGAAGCCATATCTGCAGATTCTTAATTACTTTCTGAAAGAATGTCCTCAGCAACTGATATTTCAGTTGCCCAGGAGAATTTGTTGTCCTCATTTTGGCACCTATGTTAGGCATGTAAGGTGAGGTGATAGGAACTGCCTTACACATCTCTTTCTCTGTATTCCTGCACTCCATTTCTATTACTTTCACAAATTTTGCTGAAGGTAGAAGTAGCTGATTTTATCAGTACACTAACTGGTTCAACCACAGTCTTTCCTGCTCTGATATTTCTGGTTGTTTGCATGTCTAAACAACATCTTGATCTTTTGATCCCCTCTAGGGAGCATATACTCTTAAATTTGACCATTTTTAGTATCTCATCTATGATCACCTTTTCCAAGATGAAAGATGTCCCTATCTATATAACATTGGAGGCTGATGGCTCCATGTTTGTGAACTGCTTATATGCTGATGTGTGAAAATCTCTATACAGGCATAGCATATAGCATTTTTATAATTAGATACACAGTACGACGGCTACAGTTTCCTGTATTTTACCTGAATATCAATTTGTTTGCTTCTTGTAATTTGTCACACTTCGATAAAATCAATTTCCCATTTCTCAGAAGATGGCATACTGATTAACAAAAAACTCCCGTCTACTGCATGTCCTCCCTCCTGTGATTTGTGAGCTTTGAAACACTGATACATTTTCTCTGCTGAGGGAAAAAGACCTGTGACAAGTGACACAGAAGAGAAGCTTTAAGCTTCCTGAAGTGAAAAATTTTGATAAAAATCTTATGGAAGAGCCAGCACATTAAGCATGTGATTCCCTGCCAATGGAAAAAGTCTACACAGACGAGATAGACAGTAAAGAGTGTAATCACTATTTTGGGATCAGAGATACAAGTCATGAGGATCCAGCAGCTTGGTTCCATCTCTCTGAGGCCCTACTGGACATATTTGGTTTGCATCCAGCCTGCAGCTTGTAGTATCTCTCAGAGGTCCCATCAGAGATGTAAATGGCTGCAAAAAATATTCCCAGCTCCACAGCAGTCCCTTTACGATAGGAAATGTGGAATCTGTCATGCTAAGGATTTAAAAAGGGTAAAGACACACAGTATACAGCAGAGCACCATATATTCAGGAATCCATATCTTGGTCCTTCTGGAGACAAAGTGAAGAATTTGCATGGTACCAAGCAGGTCTTAGGGGGCTGCTCACAAAACCCTGGGGGTGTTCTATCCAGCCATCCTCCTAAGCAGGAATTTCTGTTATTCTTAGCAGTGTAGTACCTGAATGCCTGCTTAGATTACTCATGTTTCTCAGATGGAAATCTATCTAAACACTTACACAGGTATTTTGTAGGGAACCACAAGATAGGTAAATCTGATCCTGGGTATTCATTATCTGAAATGCTACTAGAAATTCAAGTTCAAGCCATGATGAAGTTGCTTGCAGATGCACAGATGAAAATATAAATACTGCTTTGGTTTGATAGATGGGGAGAATGTGAGACCTGGACCTGGGTATGTTCCTAGATCTGTTACCAAGGTGCTCGTAGATCTTAGGTACTCACTTCCTTTTCCTGCACTTCCATTTCTGTAAAATAAGGCCATGATATTGACCTTCTTTATAAAACACTTTGAGATCTGTGGATGAAAACTACTAAATAAGAACTAATTATTATCATTAGGTTGAATCTAGAACAAAAAGGTGGCAGTTTTCTAGATCAGCCTTACTTGTGACTATAATTATAATCTCATCAGAAGAGTTTGGCCTAAAATGACAGAAATCTCCTACGAATAATTCAGCGTATTTTAGTGCTGCTCTATTAGAAACCCTAGCTTTACTTGAAACTCAAGTCTCAAAGTCTAGCCTTACCTAAGCCTCATCATCTGTGTGTCACCATTATTCCTCGTAGATGCATTTTGCTATTTAAGAATTAGAATGTCTGAAAACAGAATTACTATTTGCTCTCAAAACATTTGGTTTTGTACTACAAACTGAATAAAAACAATGCAGATACAAACGGTCAGTTACAATTTCAAGCTGATTAGATTTTATTGAGCCATTCAGAAAATTATTTAAAGTATGTCCTGTGTTTCTGTAAGATCAAAAATATTACCCTCAATTCTGTAAGATCTCAGCTTTTTCTTGACAACCTCACCACTCCTTTTGGATGGTTTTTAGTCTTATTTTAAAACTCTTTAATAGGCAAACTGCATCCTGCCTCCTGAAAGCATACCAATATACCTAAACCAAGAAAGTATATGTGATGAATGTTTCTTTTGCTACAAGCGTCAGATCAAGCCTTTGATGAGAAAAACATGTTCTCTTTCTAAAGCTGAAAGACGTCAGCAAATATTGGTGCAATGCACTCGCTTTCTTATAAAGAAAATCCTCTTTAAGAAAGGGCTCTGAATTCACATTCCCAATCCAAACTGTGCATCACAGTCTGAATTTCCTAGTCTGATAGCACCACTAAAAAGCCTCCCAGAGACTAAATTCTGCCTTAATTTGAGTTTCATCAGCCAGCAGAGAACTAAGAAAACCCCACAGCAGATCCTAACGGCTCTAACAACTTGTATTCTAACTCCCATATTCCTTCTGCATGGAAAGTAGCTGGGGAAAGGAGCATTCCTCAGAAACAACTGTTTAAGAGGAAGATGGAAGAATTCCCATCCAAAATGGGCAGTTCAGCAGTACTCCAGCTCTAGACAATATTTCTTTTTAACCTCCATTGAACATTAGTGATAAATTTCTGACTTGTTTTATGATGCTCTTACTACATTACATCATGCTACCCTCTGTATAAAAACAAAGGAATGAAAGCCTCTAATTTTATCTGTCATAAGTTAAAGAATAAATGGCAGCAAAAGCTTTCACTTATAATTGCGCGATTTTAGGTAGCTACAGAAAAAGTAATCTTCTCTCTATGTGAACAAATGCTCAACCATTTAAGCAAAATTTCAGAACCTGTAAGTTGCATGTGCTTAAGAGTTAATGGTGAAGGTATCACTAGGCTCAGAAATAGAGACAACTTTTACATGTCACATTCTGCTTATTGATAACCCAATTATTTCTGTCACAATGGCACGTGTCTCTCTGCTTTTTCTTATTGTTATGCAACAAGAATAGCTTTCAGAATCGTTTTTGGCTGAGCTTGGGCAGGTAAACTATAAAATTCTGCTAGGATTGAGTTTTATGCTGAAATGCTATTGCAATTCAATAGATGAACGTTGAGTGACATAGAGTATGCAATTATGCAAGAAGACTGTTTGCAACAAGCCATCTTGGAAGTACTTCCATTTGTGAGAGGATTTTTTCATATTCTGAATCTGAATACATTAAAAAGCCTGTAATCAGTTAACAGAGTCAAATCTGCAATTCTTAATTCTGAATTTCTTCTGTAATGAGATGAGGTTCTCAATTCTTGTGATTAACTTACAAACAAAGCCAAAGACAAGAAGCTGGTTCAGAAAAATCAATGCATGGAATCATTGCCAGCTTTCTCATAAATATTTCTCCCTTAGAAACCACTGAAATTTACATTCTCTTTATTATGTGTTGTATAGGGCCATATGCAATTACAGCACTTGCTACATAAAATAATACGGATCTGGGTGAGATCTTGCATAAATGGATATAAAAATTATATGCAACCTCTTGGCAAATTTCCAAAGTGGCCCTTACGCTTACAAAATAGTGCATCAATCTAATCTCTGTGTTTACACATGTATGACAATATTGCTGCAAAGCTGCTTTGTTCAGCTGTGCATTTTCATGACCTTGAAGCTCAGGATAATGTATTTTTTATTCTATTCAGTATCTTCACACGAGGATATCTACAATCATTATAAAAAATCTCCAGTCGGAGGAGTGGGAAAAAAAAGGGGACTTCAACTGCTCTGTTTCTAAATTAAGCTACATCTGAAGTTAAAAATAGCCCTTCCGCCTGAAGATGCTATGCTGCCTGAATTTAAATAGCCCGTTTCTTTCCCTGACAGATAACATTTCTTGTGCTGTCTTCTGCTGAAAAAAAAAAAAGCCTTCTATAAGGATGTTATCTTTTTTTAAGTCAAATTTCACTTTACCTAAGACAACGGAATTAAATAAAGACAGTCAGCATTCTAGTCAGGATGTCTATCAATTTTCCAACAGATACATTCCTCAAATTTTACTAAATAGAGCTAAAAATATGCGCGTTTGTATATGTGTGACTTTTCCTAGGTCTTTCTGCAGATTTTTCCAGGAAGATCTATAGTAACAATATGTTGTCTGAAATGCAATCAGATTCCTACATACATGTCCCAAAAGTGCTTGTGCCCCTCCCTACCAACATCTTTCATTTTCACTTATTTTCATATATTGTACATTATTTGTAGAGGTTTCATTGTTGATTCTAGATAAAAAGAAGTATTAAATGCAATCACGTGTGCTGTATGTGAAATGATTTACTCAGTGTTTTTTCCCAAAGCACTGAATGGAAAAGAGTCAAAACTGCATTTTGTGTGTCTCTGGGCCCAACACCGAGCCAGCATAAGGATGTCTATCTGATCCTATCCTATCCTATCCTATCCTATCCTATCCTATCCTATCCCTATTGCTATTGTGATCAGAGGCTGAGTGGTTAGAATTAAGTTTTGCAAGGCCTGCTTGTGCTACTCACATAAAGTAACTCAGGCACTGGCTTTATATTGCATACAGACTAGAAAGGTAAAAATTCTTTTAAGCCATCCAGCCCCTTCTCACCAAAGCAGGTTGTTTCTTTTTGTTAAATTTTCTAGTGCTCCAGCCAATGTAGTTTTAGTTTCAAGCACTGTGTTCATGCTCACCCCTGGGAAACTGTTAAGATTCCTCAATATTAATTCTAAATTTACTGTGCCTTAATTTCATCACTTTATGAGAATTAAAATTAATCAGATTCACTTCTACATTTTAAGCAAGAAAATAAGAAAGCCATACTTCTAATATGCAAAAATGAAACTTGAATCTTGCTATATTGAGACAACCCTACTTTCCCCTTCTTTGTTAAATTGCATATTTTATATGAGCACTCCCAAAGGAATAGCACAGAAAGGCTCAGGAATAAGTAAATGAAGGATGAGATGGATATAAGCACTCTTACCCCCGAGCAAGACTTTCACATTGCAGTCAATTTGTGGACTAAAAGCCTGAAAGATCCCTGAAAGCTTTATAAGCATCAATAATATTTGCAATGATGTAAGCCAAAGGCAATGATCTAAGTTCTGCAGCCCCTAATTGAATAAAACAGCCACTGAAGTCAATAGGAATTGCACTCAATTAAGCTGTACAGTATTTCGGGTCTACAGCATTTTACATAATGTCACTACAGAGCACCTATGTGTAGTTTTATTTCTATAGGGCAATGTTGGCAAGGTGTAAGCCTCTTAACACCACGTTAAAGTCAGATGCCTCATCACTTATCTAGCTGAAGCTATAAGGCTACTTTGATTTGTAGGCCTGAAACAGCAAGGTCAGTCAGGTCACAGGGAGACTGAATTTGACTAAAATTTTAGATAAAATGGGAAATAAAATTAAATCCTTGTGAAATTTGATGTGCATATCTATAGCAAATAATACTCGTCAGAGTAATATAATTTCTCTAAACAAGTTAACCCAAACTATAGTCTCAGCTGTTAAACCCTTCCCAACAAACAGGTACATGTGTGACCAAGTCCTGTCATGCTACAGGATAGCTGGTACAGAGTAACCTGTGTCAGGACTGATACCAGGCTCTGAGACTTAGGCAACTAGCCCGTAGCTGTCACACCCCTCACGTACCTCTACTATCAAGTCTGTGAATTGGGAGCCTCATACGTTCCCAGAGAGGAGATGGAGAGGAATGAGAGTTGGTCTGCAGCACTGGCACTGCAGATGGTTTAGTATCACTTCTGTTTCTGGGGAGGACAGGACCATGGCTGCCAGAAACCATTAACATTGTGCTGTGTCAGAGAGCTTCACAAACGCAGGTAATAAAGCATGTAATGAGTCTCCAGAATCACGTTTGTGAGGCCTGGAGAATGTCTCTCTTTCCAAATGTGAACTACTGAGTCATCCCGTTCATGTAAGACAGACTGTGCTTTTCCCAGAGAGCTCCTTTGAATCACTGTTGCCACCAGATAACAGATGTTGCTCTCCAGGGAAGTTTTTCTTACAAGTTCTTCTATGGATTATTTCAACTTGACCTTGTAGCTACAACAGAAAAACAAGATGAACTGAGGGGTCTCAGAGGGCTGTGTGCTGTAGCAGTTTGCATATCTAAGTAACTAGGCCCTGAACAACATGATTGCTCAAAACACTACACAAAGAATAACAGATAACATCCATAGTCTTATAAGGTAAATACTGCTTACTCCTAGCTTACGTATGTGAAGAAGCAAGCCCTAAAGTGTTTAATGGACTGGTCCAACACCATGCAGTAAATAAGTAAAAACTCAGAAGTGATCCAATGTTCAAAAGCATCTGTGTCTCTTTGAAACTTAGAGCCTGCAGATGTGCAATGAAACTCAAGTTAAACAATTTGAAACACATTTTCGCTACTCTTTTTCAGAAATGCCAGTAAGTAATGATTTAAAATCCGACATTTGTATTGTAGCTATTCCTGTGCCTCCTGGTGCCTCTTTAACTAAGTTAACGCCACTAAATTATTTCTCTAATTCCCTGAATGCGGTCATTTCATGATTTCACATCCAAGTTTTGGAGTTATGTCACCAGATCCCAGAAGTAACTGAGCTATGCTTATTCATAGCCATGGACAGTCCGGTCTAGGTACTGTAATAACAGCCTGGTTTCCAAACCACAGCAACAAAATACAGAACCATAGGGCTTTGCTCAGATAGAAATGAATTAGTAAATTTTTCATCAGCTGGTCTCATTAATCACTACAGTTATGAATTAAAACTCATAATATTCCTTCCATAGAGATATTGTTCATTAAAAACAAAACAAAACAAAACAAAACAAAACAACCAAAAAACCCAAAAAAAACCCAAACCAAACCAAACAAAAAAAATCCACAATGACCAACATAAAAGGTAATGCCTGGTCATGGATAGATGACACCTACCAGATAAAAAAATCTATCATGTCTCTGGAGAATTAACCTCTAACAGCAAAAGCCATAGTTTAGGCTGAGCTGCCCAGTGCAGGGAGGGCACTAATACTGTTACCTGTTATGACTTGCTTTGTCATAGGCTGTTTAGAAACTATCGTTCACTCAGTGATTATTCACCTTCAGTTATTTTTTGTCCTTGGTTTCTCAATGGATGAGGAGTTTGGGCTACTGAACGTTTTTATAAATTCTTGCACTTATCCAGCATGTCTCAGTCTTTCTAGGAGAAACACTGCTTCTCTTTTGTCATCTTAACTTGTCCTCCCATTCAGAAGCATTTCCTCATTTTCCAGCCTGTGCCATACTTTTCCATCCCGGTCTGAAGCCTGACTTTTCATCAGTTTATCAATTCGTGCTCTTAATTCTTCTTCTTTTCTATGTGTTCAGTAGTAGAAGATAAAGAAACAATAGGGATTCACCACTCCAAAATTTCCAACAATAGACATGGCATTAAAAGGGTCAAACTGCTCAACAGCACTTATACTGTGTCATGAGTACATACTACATCTCAGACTTCAGGGTCTGTATCTATCCAGTCTATCCTACACAGCTTACCACCCCAAACCCTGCACACCAGCTTCATCAAGATGCTGCAGGAACCCTGTCTTTTCTTAGCCTGCTCCCTGGAGCTCTCTACTGCTTGGTTAGTTTACCGCACTCCCAGAACCAGCACCGCTAAAACCACTTAGTTTCACCTAACCTTACAGCTTTCCTTCATTACTCCCAGTCCGTTTGCCTCCTGGTTTCTCAGACTTGTTGCTGCAGAATTGGCTGTCTCCTGCATGACTCCTCAGAGCCACCAATATTTCACCCTAATTGTTGTCAGACGTTACATGTGAACAACCCACAGTGCAGACTTCATTCCCTTCTCCTTCTTCTTCTTTCAGCTTCTACCTCTCTGTCTCCCTGTCTGGAAGTAAATGTTATTCTCTGTGTAATACAGTCACGGAGCATTTTCATGTTGGAAAGAGAGAGATGAAGTGGATGGACAGGAAAAAGGTGAAGGGAAAGAAAGACTGAGGCTTACTACCCACCATCTTTTACAGAAAGGTTTACATCTGAATGTCTCATTTGAAAACCTGTTTTACTAATTAACATGCCTTAGCTAGTTGTCATAATTTTATTTTTCTGTCGTGACACCACCTAGAAGAATACAAAATGATCTTTTTGTGGTTTTGCTTCCCAGGTTACTAAAAATTGTGGAATCATACAGAATGCTGATGAACTAGGAACATTAGATAATGACACATTTTATTTGAGCTTTCTGGGTTTATTTTTGTTTTGTTTTGTTTGTTTTTTTCTCTAGAGTAAGCATATATAACTATCTTAAACTGCTTAAAAGTGATATCCAAAACAGAGATGTCAAAAAAACAGTAACAATTTTTAGGAAAAGGAAACAGGTCTACTTTCTGAACAAAGACATTTTCTAAACAGACAAATGAAAAGATCATTTTCACCTCAGACTAAAACTGTCACTCTCAATTCCCTTCTCTCTCGTACATACACATCCAGACTCACTGCTCTGTTCCAGCTGTTCTGATAATGCAAAGCTATCATAAACACATCTGAACACAAAGTAACATCTAAAATTTAGCAACTAGCTTTTACCATGTTAAATGAAATGCCCAAATGTATATTTCCACTGGGGAAAAATGTGAGTCAAGCTCACACACTGTATGTATTTGCAATAAGCAGGAAATAGAGTGAAATAAATATATGTGCTTTATTCTGACTAATATATGTTGTGCCCATCACGACATGTAAGACTGCCAAGCTGTGAAGTACATGTGTAGGTGAAAATACATTAAGCAGCAAATAGTAATTTTGATGAGACAGTTACTATTTTCAACTTTTATATATTAACAGTTTTAAAGAAAAACAATGCAACAATCTCACCAATTGCTCCTTCCTCCCAGAAAGCCAGCACACTAACAGAGGACTGTACCAACAAACGTGCTTATGACTCAAAATAATTCCAATGTAGTTAATTAAAAACAACAAACAAACAAACCAACCACTCCAAACCATCCCCTTCAGTCATGTATGTCATAACCCAGATTACATGTAAACACTTCATAGAAACTTCTGAAGGCACTGGGAACTTCTGAATGGGTTTTTTCCCCCCTTCTTTCCTATATATTATTTATGTGCTCTCACCTGCAAAAGAACAAAATTTGGGCCCACTTTGCAAGATACTTATCACCACCAGCTTCCATGGATAGGGTCATTTCCAGAGAAAAACCTGCACTCTAGAGGCTCTATTTTCTTATTGAGCATAGTCTGTGAGCCTGCAAGTTTCTAATTAATAGACCAAATTTTAAAACAACATGAGTTCAGCATCTTTCACATCTTATAGGACAGGGCTCAACACTGGATTTTCAGTTTCCAGTTGATGTGGCCTATTATATACATACAGTACAATGAAGACTATTCAGAACTTCCCATTTGCCTTAGAGGCAACCACAGTTAATGCTCTGTAATCTACATTACAACACACTGTGGGGGCTTTTTTTGTTTTTAATTAATTCTTCTGAAAATATTTTTGGGCTGAGTGGATGTATATGGTGAATGTAGCAGTGAGAAAGGCTGTGGGATTCATAATTACAAAGAGAAAAAAATCATGACCTACTGTAAATGTAGCATTACAAAGATTTCATTGTTCAAATTAGGCGAAACCTCTATGTCTTACTAATTTCAAGGTCAGCTACATGTATAGCAAAAAAAAATTGGTAATGATGCTCACTGTTTTGAATAAATCCAGACAGAGCTGTTAATAAAATAGGGAAGAAAAATCCTCACTTACCTCAATAGTTGTAAGCTGTTATTTCATACTCTGTAAACTTTCACTCCCTACTAACTAAACAAAAGTTCTGCAATCTTGATGCTAGAATAGCTCTCAAATACATACTGCAGAATACCAAAAAAGAGAAAGCTTATGTTGTCCTTACTAGCAGGCATCTCTCCAGGGATGATTGGTCATTACCCTGGCAACCCTCACAAATGGCAAATGACGTAAAGAGAGTGGGAAAAAAGCCACTGAGAGCAGAAAGCACTATATGCATTATAGATAGTTCTGCGAATCCATGCTCATATATGCACTGAATGGCTTCAGAGGAGCACAAGGGACCTTCCATTTTGCAGAGATGCCTGCCGAGGTGAATAAGAAACTTTCCAATTTTTTTCTTAATCAAAGCATTAGGAGCATCTCTAAGTCTTTAATCGAAGCTAATTGGTTTCTGATGATTTTAATAATTCAGAAACTGGTTTTATTCTTTTTTTTTTCCAATTCTGTTAAAAGTTCTCATTAAAATAGCTCACAGTGGTATTCAGAAGGATGTATTTTTCATTATTCTTTTCCACATTATTGTGATGTAGAGTTTCTGATGTTTGTATTTATTCACATTAGTTCTGATACCCTCGTTTTTCCTAACAATGCATTTGTACAAATTATACAAGAGTCCTTGTGCTTATGTCGTTAGAAATAAACACATTAGCAGTTGTGTTACAAGTAACTATACTTTGCCTAAGGAATACATTATTCTAGCCAAACATCAAAGAACAAACTAAAAAGCATTTTGTTATTTTTGCACAGCATGATCACAGTGAATTTGACCGTATTTGTGGTCGCATGTGTACATCACAGAGCTAGAGAAATTTGAGTGTGGTTAATTCTTCCGCAACTAGATGGAAAAAATCACGAGCAAAAAAAAAAAAGGAATTCTGCTTTGAGATTCTTTACTATCTGCATCACTCTTCTTTACACTATTTGGTAAAACTGAAGGAATTCTGGGTACAAACCCAAAGAAAAGCATCTTCCACCCCTGCTTGCATATGTTACCAATTACAATTCAGATTCAGGCATCCTTTTACTCACTCTTCTTTTGACCTCAGGATTTCTGGATTCCTAAATGCACATAAGCCAACTTTCAAAGAGTGTACTGGAAAGCATTAGCACTCAGATCATGTCATAACCTAAAGGAAAGAGCACAGTTCTCAGAGATTAAATAAGAACTAAGGATGTTAAGTGTACTGAGGTGGCTGCACTAACCACTTAGCTATTATGTAAAAGTTGGATGGGAATGGCTCTACCATGACAACTGAGTTCTGTGCTGAACTCCTGATGAAAACACGTTAGATGTATTTGAACTCTGACCCACTTCAAACCTGAAATGAAGCAGAAGTAACCAGCATCTGCAACTAGAATATTTCTGTACCTACCTGCCTAAATTTAATTAGTTAAACCTTTTTTGGAGTAAAATTTAGAATTTATTAAAATTTAGATGAACTCAAATTTATCTGTCCTTGAAGAAGAGGACAAACAGGATTTAGAAGCCAGGCTTGTTCATAGAAGAAAGGCAAGAAGCTTTGCCTATGCCTAAGTAAAAAAATTACACCCAAGTCCTTCAGGAGAAAACAAACTATACAGGTAGGAAGAATCAGTGTATTAAGTGTAGTGTACACATTTCTACCAAAGAAATCCTGTTAAAAATATGATTTTCTAACTGCAACAGAAGGAAGACTCTGAACTGTTTTTGTATAGAGAAGTACACACACTACTTCACCAAATAATGGAGTTGATCCAGAAGAAAAACATTTATCAGAATAGGTGCTCTTATTATTTTCAAAATCTACTATTCCCCTGCAGTCAGGAAGAAGGCAGTACACTTGTATCATGACAATTTTCCAAAAAGGCTGAAAGAGCCATTGCAAGTGACTGAATTTTATGACAAACCAAGTAATGAACAGAAAGGATGTTGAAAAGATAATGCTCCATTAGGTGTACTTTATTTATTTGCTGAGGACAACTCATTTTTAATTATTTAAACTCTGGCAACATCATACTAGCAAATGTTCTGCTGGGTTATAACTGACAGAAATATCTGGATCTAAGCGAAGTGAAACCTCAGTATAACATTACCTCTGATATTACATTTTGCCTGAGAGGAGGACAGCAAGCAGTATTTTGTATTTAGAAACCACAGGAGGTAAAGTTCACCAATATGCAGATGGTCAATGCATGCTCTGTGCTTTTCATAAATCTTCTTTTTGATGGTCCAAATCTAAGCTTCTTGGTTTTTGCACAATTACCCTGTGCAGGAATTTAGACCCAACTATAAACTTTCCACCTACCTTCCACTCATTACCACAACTCAACAAAAATCTTACCATCAGTGTTCCCAAACTTGCTTTTTTTTAAGAACAAATGTGGTCTGTCATGGACATACTTTGTATGAACTCTTATTAGATATAAAACCAGAAAGTATTTTTAAATATACAAAAACTTTCTGTGTTTTTGCAAGCAGATGGTCTTAACAAAGCCTTCGTCTTTTTTTATCGTATCCAACACTACCAACTTGCTTTTATCTCAGCATGTGAGATTGACTCATGGGAATGTTCTGGGCAGCACAACAGGGACAAATCCAGTTGATGACTGGGGAGAAGAGGAAGGCTCTGGTGCAGGACTGCAGTCAGGGAACAAGGCTGCTTTTTAGGAAGAGTTTTAGGAAAAGGCACAGTAACAGACTCTTACGCCCATTTTGTGACATTGTCAGCCATGCTGCTAAGGCGTGCCGTGCCTGATGGAAAATTGGGTTGCCAGTCCTTAAAGAATACTTTCCAAGCACTGATAACATTTGCCAACACCTTAGAAATTTAAATTAAAAATTGGTCAGTGTATTATGAAATAAAAGGCTAGAGACAGGAACTGTCTGAAGGATCGAAGCTCACTCAAGTCAGCAGGACTTAAAAG
>NW_008588961.1:35662-39380 GCF_000691845.1 Merops nubicus
ACATTTAAGCACTTGTGAAATGTCTGGTTTTTAGCTGGAAAAAATGAGCTCAGGTTTTAGCAGGCCTAATGCACTATATCCCAATTACAGAAAATTAAAAAGAATCTATTAAAACATATTATTTCTAGAAAGGCCTGTACACTGTCATGTCATGTAAACATCAGAAAGAGGTGAATAATGATTTTTGTTTCCCAAGCTATCAGCATGATTCTGAACAATACATTGTTGAGCAAGCAAAATAATTTCTTTTTCTTTCTCTGTCCTTCTAGAGGACAGACATGTGCCTTGTCAGATGATGCCAAGCCCATTATTAGTGTCCTTGCACTTCTCCATTAGTGATATTGCAGCTAGATTAGCTGATGTCAAGGATGTCTGTGTTGAAAGAGAACAACATTCCTTAGTAAAAGAAACTTGGCTTTCAGCATTCTCTGGCTTTCCCATGAGCTGGCTTTAGCTGGGAACATTATTACAGTGAAATTCAGTGAGATAAACTAAGGAATAGAAAGTACTAGCATTCAGAAAGTGCACACATCTGAAAATGAACACACTGCTGTTAGTATCCTCCAGCACTCAGTTTTAATTAAATTCATTGAAACACAGTCTGCCCTTTAGCACAGAGGCATCCAAACCCACCCATTGATTACTTTCCATCTTTCTTCCAGTTCCAGCATTTGCTGTCTGGCACCTTCACGACTCAGATCAGTCTCTGCTGGCCCCATAAACTATGTGCCAAAATATTCCAATAAGTGACAACCACTTCAGCTGGGGAGCCCCGAGGCACAAAAACTGGAGTAGTTCTGACAAGAGGGGACAGTGGCAAGTCCAACCATTTCAGTGTATGACAGGGCAAGGTCATACCGGCCACCAGTGACAGTGGCACCTGCAGTCTTTGCGGAATGACTTTCAGAGCTGATAGTTCACATTAACCATCAGCTACCAAGACAACCAAACCACACGTCTGGTAGGCGACACAGCCTCAGGATCTTTACAGCACTAGAACTTCTTGTACACAACACAGATCTTGAGTGCCTAGAACTGGCTATCCCTGTGCGAGCACCAGCGAGCGTGAAAGCACTAGTGGACACTTAAGAGAAACTGTGCTTACAACTTTCTTTAAGGCAGATCTAAACAAGTCATTGACAATAAGCAGCTTCTGAGAAACAGAGATTAAAGGCTTGATTTCCTCCAGTTGTGTTTCACATTTGTATTCTTTTCTGCGTCTCAAAAAGCAAAAATTTCTGATCAAAGCTCTCACTGTGATAAAGATATTCATGCAGTCTGTGTTCTAGATGGATTACCTGTTGTCAGCCAATATAATATAGCTTACACTGCAACTTTATAATCTGTGAAAACAATTAAAAAGGTAGCATAAGCCAAATTTCCTAAAAGCTCTAGTTTAAAAATACCTGAGACTTGCTTACATTAGTTCTCTCCTTCCACAACCATCCCACAGTGCAAGTTTTCTATTTTTCTTGATTGTTCAGAGAAAACAAGTATCATGACTGATAATCAAATTCTCCCCTTAAAGCCTTCTGTAGTTAAAAGATCCAACAAATTTATCAATACAAAATACCAAGACTGTCATGGAGTAATCTTATATGCTGTTTATGTCCTATGAGAAAGAACATCTCTAACCACTCTCCTAGCCTGTATGCTTATGCCATGGCTAACTGACACGTAAAGGAGTAACTAATGCCGACTTCCCACACGTGTACGCTGACGTATCAGGACTCAAAGAAAGCTCATCTGCAGATCTTGTCAAGTTCTACATTTTGCCACATCTTTTCCTGACAACACTTGGAAACACTGATTCCTCAATTTCACTTGCAAGGAAGCTGTCTCAGGTCTGACTTACCTCTTGGCTACAATTCTGCTGCACTGAAATAAAAGACACTGTGCCGGTGTAAAAGTGGTGAGAGAGAAGAATCAGACTCCAAGATAACAATGTAAGTGGAAGAAAAAGGGATTACAAATCTGCATGTGATCTAAAAATCAGAATTCTTAGCATGTTTATTAAAATTGCCATAAACTTCTCCACTACATCAATTTCAATGATAATGAGACCGACTTTTTAAAACGGAGCATATTAACACAGATGTGTGCTGCTGCTGTAATTCAGCAGCTGACACTTTCGAACAGCGGTAGCATGACTGCTCTGGAATACAGCTTTTCTGTGAATAAATATTCAGATAAAGCCCTGCAATCCTAAGATTCCCTGTATAAATCAGTGTTTCCTGAATGAAAGCACAAGCTTTTCCACGTCAGACTTCTTGCTGCAGTGCAATTGCATTGCTCTATATACTCCTTTTGGATGATAAAGTACATACTTGTCACAGTAATGACCTGAATAAGTGACAATCTCTTTGCAAACATGCCCATCCAGCAAATACACCGTTATTTTTCCTCACTACCATTTAATTATTAGGTTTATAACAATCTCTCCTTTTGTGACAATAATACATAGAAAATCAAGCCAATACCCTGTTTTTTGAAAGTCAGTAGAAATAATGCTACTCGAGTTTGTATTCCAAAACTTGCTGCATTGATGTTGGCTGCCGGCGTCTCTGCCCCTGCTTTGCCTTTGCCCTCTCCTGGTGGTAGAACAAACGTTGCACAGAAGAGACGTGGTTACACCAAAACCTCCCTTTCACAACAAGCATTTCCAGACCTCAAAACAGCTTTCTATAATAAACCAGGCTGAGATTCCAGGCCTAATGGAGTTCCAGAAAAAGGTAACACAAAAGTGCCACAACTCCTGTAAGATCAGTGATTAGCACAGCCTTCAGCTCTGCTCCCAAGGCTCCCCTTCTCTCACCCAGTAAAGACTGTGGATGAAGAAAGCGGGTCTCTGGGCTCCTCTCAGAGGAGCAGGTGAATCAGCAGGCTCTCCTTCTGGATTCCTTACCCCTGGCTGCACAGAGCCATGATTCTTAGCTGCATGCTATCACACTTTGAAACTGCTCGTGAGGCAACACAGCATCCTCTTGGGAAGTCGGGAAGGGGAAATTGAACCTTGTGAGGCTGAAGACAGCACATCTGACCAAGAAACAGAGATCTGTACTCCATGCTACCTGCTCAGCTATTATCGCCAGACTTCCCTTCTAGCAATGGGAAGCGCAGGGGATCAAAATGCCTCATATAATGGTAAGGCTCCGCTGACACAAAGATCTTCTGTTTATCAGGCTAAGCTGGCTTCCCAAGTCTAAGTAGCTTTGTTTCTGCAGATGAGAGGTACTGAGCCAGGTCAGGTTTGGTCCAGCTGCCAAGTAAATAAGCCCTGCAAGAATCCACAGTGACTACAGACCAAGCACTAAGCCTGAAACATTAAGTTCTGCCAGATCTGAGCCAAATGAGACACATGTACACTAGAGACTCATTTGAGAAGGGCAATACAAGCACACTGAAGTTCTGTCCAGGGCTGGCTTAGCCCAGCAGACCAATTACCTCAGAACCAGTTCCAAGCAAACATTGCTGCACCACCTTCACATCTAACCTGATTCTGTGAATTCATATTATGCCTGAGCTAAACAAAGAAAGTTGTCCAGAGACCTCCAATCTGGTTTCACAGGAATCAGAGTTCAGGGCAATAAAGCAGCACTAATATTATGTGGGTTTTTCCCCATTCTCCAGTGCATCCTAGCTGCTATCATTCCAAGCAGTCAGCTGGAATCTCAGCATGCATTCTCTTTTTTTTTCATTTTCATAGAATCATAGAATC
>NW_008588962.1:0-1854 GCF_000691845.1 Merops nubicus
GGTGGAAGTTTGGCTTCTGCAGCTTGTGGGGCTGTTGTTGGAGTTGTGAAACCGTGGACAGGGCGCTTTGGGTAAGGAAAGCTGAGAAGTGCCGTTTATATAGCGTGCGGAAAGAGGTTTCTCATGAGGGTGCTGTCAGATCTCGCTTTGGGGTGTTTTTTTTCAGCAAGGATTTGATCGTATGTAGCTCAACAACAGCGTTCAGAAGGGTCGCTCTTAACTACGTTAGGTCGCTTGGTTTTAGCTTGCCGCTTTCGAATGTCTCGTGTTTGACAGCGCATTTTATAGGTGTTTTTTTGAGGATTGCTTGTAGTTTGTGCTATGCTCATACATAAGGCTACGAAGATAGTGAGGGGATTGGAGCATCTTTGTGGCCAGGACAGGCTGAGATTCCTCGGGCTGTTGAGTCTGAAGAAGAGAAGACTGAGAGGGGATCTGATCAAAACGTCATTCTTCCTGTTTGCTCTGTGCATGCACGCAGAGAGGCACTTGCCAGCCTCTCAGCTGGGTCAGCAGCCTCTCCCCAGACCCTAGCGACCACCAAACTTCCAGCCCTCTTCCCCACTGGCTTCCTGCAAGTGCTTCTCTCTGCTCCCTCCTTGTTCAGGAGGATCCAGCTACGGTCAGTGGGTCTCTTTTTGAACCTGAGTCTCCTGCTGTACCTTGGAAAACGTCCCTTGAATAGAAATAAAAAGAAATACTTCCATTGATTGAGGTGTGTAAATACAGAAAGCATTATTTGGATGAATAATTTCGACTTTCACTCCCAGGTGAGGTTCCTCAGCTTTGAAGATGCCTCTTTTTGGGACTGTCGTTGGGATTAAGCGGAATGGGATAGATGGAGTGAGTTTTCCACTCACTGCAAGTTCTTGTCTGTTTGGAAGGTGAGGATTCGTTGAGTTCTTGCATATATCAAAATAACATTAATGCTGTTTTTCCTTCAGAGTATATTTTTTTAGGACTTATCTGAGAAAATGTTTCTTTGCAAGTGGTGTTGAGGGGAGGGAAGGTGATAGTGCACGAGAGAGTTGATTGTAAGACTAGAAAGCTGAACTTCATTTCTCTTACTGCTTTTTGTCCTTTCCTTGCCAGAACTATTTTGTTTTTATTATTTATTTGATATATTCTAGTTAAAGGAAGTCTAGGGAAGGGATTAAAGGTAACACACAGCTGACAAGCAGGTGGTGGTATTGTTTTATCTGGGGCAGCTTCCAGATTTATGGCTGGTGAAGAGAAGTGAGGAACATGGCTTGTGTTTTTGCCATCTTCACTACATCAGTGCCCTTCTCAGGCTTTGTGTTTATGTTTCTCCAAAACTTCAGTGATGGAACACATCAGCCATCATTTGAAGAAGGCAGAAGTGTCTGTCGGGGTGAGACCAAAGGTCTGTCCACCTCCTGCTCGAATCCCTAAGAGCAAATTTGGGAACACACAGTGATAATTTCTCAAAATACCCCCCAGGCCTTCAGCCATTTACGAGTCAGGAAGCAAGTAACCTCAAACCACCAGATAGCTGCTGTAGAAGTGTCTCATTCAGGTTGTTGTGAACAGCTTTTTTCCAGAATTTGGGTGTTTCATGTCTTGTGTCTGGTACAGATTCTGTGATGTTGCAGAAGTGTGAGCTCCTGTTATTTTTCACCATGACTGAAAGACTTCTGTAGTTCATTTTATTCATGATATCAAATTTAAGCAAATATTGTGCTGCTGTACAATTACTGGTGGGAAAGTTGGGAAACCACCTAATTCTAGAGTGTCTAGAACATGGGTCTTGTGAGGAGCAGCTGAGGGGCCTGGAGCAAAGGAGGCTGAGGGGAGACCTTCTGGCTCTGCACAGCTCCTGACAGGAGCCTGGAG
>NW_008588962.1:1983-18343 GCF_000691845.1 Merops nubicus
GCGGTGGTGGGGCCCCCCCCCCGGGGGGGGCTTCCAAGCCGTGGAGATGTGGGGGTGAGGGACATGGGTTAGTGGTAGGCTTGGTAGAGTTCAGTTAATGGTTGGACATGATGATCTTAAAGGTGTTTCCCAACCTGAACAACGTGGTGATTTTGTAGAATTCAGGTTTTTGTCCTCTGTGTGCCCTGAAGCTCAGATTGCCTTTCCCCCCAGGAGAACAGAGTGTGACATCCGCATCCACCTGCCTCACGTCTCGAAAGAACACTGTAAAATTGAAGTGAACGAGAACAAGGAGGTGAGAGAAACACATTTGAATGCCATCAGCCTTGCCTGGCTGCATCTCATCAGGCTGCTGAACTGTTTCCTTGACTTTCAGGCAGTGCTGACTAACCTGAGCATGGTGAATCCCACCCGGCTGAACGGTGCTCTCTTCCAGCACGCCGTGCCCCTGAGGCACGGGGACGTCTTCACCATCATTGACCGCTCCTTCAGGTAGGTGCCAGGGACACACTCCTCCTGGCTGCACCCTGCAGGGGCTTCTGCAGCTGCAGGGGGTCCTGGACCTGGGCTGGGAGAAGATGCAGATGGCTGTAGATGAATGGGGAGAGGTTAAAATATCCTTTTGCCATCTTCAGCAAGAAAAGTTGCTCTAGTTTGTTTCTTCACCACGTTTCACAGGCCTCCTTCAGAAGGCAGGTCTGCTTAAAGATAGACTTTTAAAAATCATTTTTATATTATGCTGAGCTAGGCCAATGAAGGTAGAACTGTCTAGAGATTATTTTGATTTTGTTGCACAGGTAGTCGTTCTTAGGGGAAAATTCAGGAGTATTTTGATGTAGTTAAAGCTTATAAAAGGGATGTGTGTGTATCATTAGGGAGAGAGAACTATTTCTAGGTTGTTCATCTTAATCATGGGGATCTAGTCATCAGCTATTTGACAAAAAATGATTGTCTCTTTAACTGCTTCTTGCAGGTTTGAATATCCTCCCCAGTCAGCTCTGAGGAAGAGGCGTTCGAGGTCTCCGAAAGATGAAACACTGCAGGTAATTTTGTGGCTGTAGGATTGTTTATTACAAGTACACTGGGAATTGTAGTCCTATGTTACTCTTATTTCCTTCTGTTTTCTTAATAGGAATAATTTTTTGGCCATAGGCCACAGAAAAAATAATTTTTCTGGTTGAAAATAAAACCAAACTCCTTTGGAGAAATAATTTTTGAACAATTAATTTATTGACTTTTAGACTTGCCAGTTTCCAATAATAGATATTTAATAATCTATGATGTTGTTAATACAGGTAAGCTATTAAAAACTAATCATTAGCTTTTCCAAAGTGAGGATGGGATGCAGGAAACAGAGCATAGGCCTTGGATGTCTTTACACTTTAAATGGGAAGTGTGCCCTGGAGAAGGAACATTGTTTTTTTCCAAAATACCCTGCTGTTTTGTGTGCTGCTACACTAATGCACTGTTGGAATTTATAGACAGCAAACTGAGCCTATCTTTTAATAATTCAGTTTCCTTAGTTTCTGTGGGTTTTTTTGTTTGTTTTGTTCTCAGCAAAGTTTTCTCCCTTAAAGAGGATCGTGTTTGTTTGGGAGTACTGTGGGTACTGAAAGTTTTTTTTTTTATGGTATAATTTTCTTATTTAAATACAAATTTTCTAGTAGGTCTGGTAAGAAGGCAAGATTCAAATGTACTTATGTATGCCCTTATGCAACAGCTGCCTTTAGAGCTAATAATTTTAATGGTAAAACAAGGCTTAAACATTTTACTATATAGGACCTGGAATGTGTATTGGTCAACGTTCTCAACTTCTGAAATATTCTAGGATTTCATTTCATACTTTTAAGCCTGTTTAATAAACTGTGCCTATGCTTCTATAAATCTGGTGTTTTTCAATGTACAGTTGAAAGCTAAGGTGTAAAATATTTGTTGCTTTGCTGTAATTTTGTATAAATTTACAGGTTCTTCATGTTCACAGGTGGCAGAAGTGGAATTATTACCCAAAGAACCTTCAGGATCTAAAAGTCTTGATGCTTCAGGTTGGTTCTTGTTTCATGCGGGCTTTTTCTTCTCCCCCCTCTACTGCACTTATTCTTAGCATTAGAGGAAAAAAGGAGGTTAAAAAGAGAAAAAAAATTTGTGTCAAGACTTTTCCATCTGAATAGAATACCCTGTGCTCTGTCAGGGTCCTCTTCAGTGCATCAGCTTTGCACACAAAACAACTGTCAGCTGAAACTGGAACAACTGCCTCTTACATTTTTACCTCTGATACCACCAAATGAGTGCAGTGTGGCAAATTCACCTTTGTGATGAACGTTGAACTTGCAGTTCTCTGCTGACCTAGAGCACAGGCAGATCCCTTCTGAGCAAATCCTGCTGTATTTCAGCTGGTCTTTCCTAGTAAGAAACTGAAGCAGATGTAATTTTGGAGATAGAGAAGAAAGGGTTCGTTTTGCTGATTGAAAGAATGGTTTACAGTAGTTGCTAAGTGTAGACCCAGTAAAAATCTAGTGGTTCTAGATTTTTTTGACTGGTTAAAAGACACAACTTCCCCTTGCCATACCTCTTGTCTTTGGTTATGCTGATTTTCATGGGAAGACACAAGGTTTGTTCATGGTGACACTTTGGCTGGAGATTACAGATTGCAGTAGAATGGCAGCACACACAGTCACTTAGATCATGGAATGCTTTGGGTGGGAAGGGACATTTCAAGGTTGTCTAATCCAGCCCCCTGCAGGGAGCAGGGACAGCCCCAGCTAGAGCAGGGTGCTCAGAGCTCCATCCAACCTCACCTGGGATGGTTCCAGGGATGGGGCAGCGACCACCTCTCTGGGCAGCCTGGGCCAGGGGCTCAGCACCCTCAGTGTAACAGATTCCAGCAGCACGGCACCTGTGTGGAGGCAAAGCTGTGCTCAGCCCATCCTGTGGATCCCTGCTCATAGCTGTGTCTGGTGGCAGCCCTGGGGGGGGTGTGTGAGCCATGGATTCCAAAGAAAAACAAAAGTGTGAAATACCCAGTGCCTGATCTGAATATGGGCTAAATTCCAGAGAACAACTTAAACATTTAGATACAAATATTTCTGAGAGAAGTTTTTACTGTTACCAGAGCTCTGTTTGCAGGACTGTGTCCAGGACCCTGGACAGGAACAGAAGGAATTTTTATCTGTATTTATGGAACTCATTTTTGTAGTTCTGCATTTCTGCAGTAACTCTGCATTTGTATTACCTGTTTTTTTCTTTTTTTACTTTGTAGATAATGGTGAGTGTGAAGAAAAAAATACCAATGAGAAGAAACAAAGTGAAGAGGAAAATGTTTCCAAAGCTTTACCTGTCCAACCACAAACACCCAAATCTTTACACAGAGTACATCTATCTATTAAAAAGCAAAATGAAAAATCTCCTTTTAGTGAACTCTATGAACAACTGAGACTTGAGTTTAAAGTGAAAAAAACCTTGCAAGAAGGAAATGCATCTCAACAAGCTACAAAGGAAGATGGTGAGAGTGTTCTGCCAGACCCAAGTGCTGGGATTTCATCCAGTTGTGCTCGTGATCTGGGAAGCTCAAATAAAGAACAAGAAATAGACAGGAATGAAAATAGTGAAGAATGTAAGAAGAAATTAAAGGAAGATGTGGTCAGTGTGGACTTGAACCCCATCTCGGCCCTAGGAAGTGCTACCAAGAAGAGTTTTACCACAAGTCCTCAAACTTTGCTTTCAAAGGAGATGTCAAGAGAGGATGATAAAAGAAGCAACTTGCAGGCTGGTGTGGAGCAAGGTGCAGCAGACAGATCTCAGGGTGCTGCAGTGACAGCCAGAGCCAGCAAGGAGGCTGGTGCAGATGCAGTGCTCCCCCTGGAGCAGTGCTCCATCGAACGCTTGGATGTGGCTGGTACAGTGAAAATGCAGAGCCCTGCAACAGCAGTGGCTAAACCACCACAAACAAGTAGCCAGACCAAGGTCTCTGAAGCAGGTGGCCTCTCTACACCAGCATCCAGAAGGAGGAGTCCTCGCTCTCATTCCATGCTGCCCACTGAAGGAGCTGCTGGGATGACTCCTCTAGGCACTCTTACTCCAACTCGCCGCCCGGGTGTGTCCCTGAAGCGTAAGTCTCTGTCAGGAGTGTTAGCTGGGACTGGCAGGGAAGGTTCAGGGAGTGGAGACAGTGACCTCCAGCAACTGCCTCTGGCAGAAGATAAAGCCTCAAAACAAAGACAAAGCAGCAAACAGCACACACCAGGGAAACCTGTGCAAGAAGCAGTGCTGGAAGAAATCTGTCATCAGGCAAACTTTAACTCAAACATGGGCTGTTTGCAAACTCTTGCCTCTTCTGATTCCAAGAGTCCCAGAAGAAGTAACAAGCAAAGTAAAGAATTATTAAACAAAAGTGTCTGTTCAGAGGTGCTGGCTTCAGAGGAGTTACCATCAGAAGTGGCATCTCCTGCTGGTCAGAAATCTGGCTCTGGGAAAAAAAGGGGTAGGCCAAGGACCTCTGGACTGCTGACTGAAAAAGCTTCAGAGGCAGATGCTGTTCAAGACCATCATGAGAAGACTGCAGAGGGAAAAGAGAGTGGGACTGAGGGAGAGCTGCCCACGCAGGACTGTCAGCAGAAACAGGACCTGGGAGATGCCAGTGTGCTGAGACCTTGCAGGCTGTCCCCCCAAAGAAGGTCTTCTGGACATGCTGCTGCACTGAAAGACAGTGAGGCTCCTGCCTCAGAAATAAATCCATCTGAGCTGTTGGCTGGAGAAGGATCAGGTAAATGTTTAATCCTCTGTCTCATTCTTTGGGTTTGTAGCTGAGAAACTTGTAGGGTTTTTGAGGAGAATTTTTCCACTTGCATAAAACCTGGAAGTCACAGCTGACATTAGATCTAAACCAGTTATCACATAACTATAGATGATGACAAAATGTATAAAAGTTTACTCAGTTGAATCCATTTCCCTTTGTTCCCTTCTGATAAGTTCCCAACTGTAAAAACCCAGAGGCAGCAACATTTTCTGTGCTGCTTCAAGGGTTGACTTGGATTCTTGGATACACAGAAACATTCTCAATTGTTATGGTTTTTGATGAGAATTTTTCCACTTGCATAAAACCTAGAACTCACAGCTGACATTAGATCTGAAACAGTTATCATATAACTATAGATGATAAAAATGCACAATAAAATATATAAAAGTTTACTCAGTTGAATCCATTTCCCTTTGTTCCCTTCTGATAAGTTCCCAACTGTAAAAACCCAGAGGCAGCAACATTTTCTGTGCTGCTTCAAGGGTTGACTTGGATTCTTGGATACACAGAAACATTCTCAATTGTTATTTTTAGGCAAGGCCAAAATGATTTCCCCGAAGAAGAGGAGTGGTGATTTCTTACCTCAGCTTCTTGGAAAAAGAAAGAAGGTGTCTTTTGGTGGTCAGCTAAGCCCAGAACTCTTTGATAAGAGTTTGCCTCCCAACTCACCCCTTAAAAGAGGGGCAACCCCTGCCAGGCTGAGCCTGACCTTTGGACACTCGCCCCGTGCCGTGCTGAAGAAGGCTCAGGGACTGAAGCCCTCCACAGCCCAGGTAAATATTAAGACTAATCAAGTTATTAACACAATTAATGCCAGGAGAATTTAGAATCTCCAAGCTTTCTAAAAAATGAGTAGCGTGCCTTGTTAGATGTGGGTTGGGAAGTGGAAATATTAAATTGTTAATGTAAAATAGTGTTTGAATCAGCATTTTTTTTTAACCTTTGTAGGAAGGGCTCAACTTAGTCTGAATATCTACCTGTCTTTATGCAGGAGGTGTTTTTATTCATAGGGGAGTGTATTTGCAGTGTCTGTAAGCTCCAGTTTACCACAAATAACAGAAAACAACATTAATTTGTTGCCAGACTCTACAAGCTGCTGCTGTATGGTTTGGTGAGAAGTTTGGAGATGTTTGCTGTTGATTTAAACTAGTTTAAAAAGTGTACTTGATGTGAACAAAACTTTGGACTAAAGTAGAACACCAAATCCAGTGAATTTATTCAGTTGAATTTGCATGAGTCTTTTGAGACTGCTTTGACTTTTAAAACATGTTACAAGCTTCTTTTCAGAGTGTAACATTTAAGGCTTCTTCAAATGATCTGATGATATTTTACTCTATTACATTTACCTGTCAGAGATGCAGCATTTGTAGTTCAGCTACGTGCAGCAACATTTTATCTTTATGTGTATATTTTTTTTTTCCCCACCTGTTAGGAACTTCCTGAACATTTGCAGACAGAAAAAATGTCACCGAAACATTTGCAAGCCCAGAAGTCCCCAGTGGCCTCATCCCCCACCTCTGGGAAGACAACACCCAACAAATTCACTTCAGGCTCTCCAGCACCCTACAGAAGAGGCCGTTTCTCTGTTTCCTACCTCATGACATCACTGCCTATTGCAGAAGAGAAGGATGTTGGTGCAGGAGACACAAAGGAGACAAGTGGTGGCCAAGTGAAGACACCTAAATCTCCTGTTAACCAAGAGGAGACCTTTGTGACAGCCACACCTGACCCACCAAGGAGAAGCTCACAACTTGCTTTGAAGGTCACACCCATGAGGAGGAGAAGTGGAGCTGTGGCAGTTCTCAGTGCAAAAAGAAGCAGTGGTGCCTCCAGTGCTAATTTACTAGGTTTGTTTCAGCAGTTATTTTTTAAAATTCATTTTAAAGTAGGCATGTTATTTTGTTATGTAGAGGTCTGTCTTCTGATGGTTGTTGGAAACAGCTGGAGTTAGTGCTCCATTCTCTCATAGCCATAAAGCAAATTACTAAAGCACATCTAGAACTGCATTTAGAATACAAATATTAAATCCAAAAGTTGAAAAATGATCAAATTAAGGTTCTCTTTGCAACGTTTGTTGCATTAACCATCCTTGAAGTCCTTTAGGTTCAAGTAATATTGAACTAAATTGTATCAGTCACATCCATTTTGATTTTCAAATGTGCACTTTATAGATAGATGACTATTTTCCTTCAGTTTGTTATCTTTGCACCTTTTTTTATGCACAGTTCACAGCCTTTGGCCATGGACTGGGCTGCAGTTAACTGTTGACAGTGGTATATAGCAGATGTAATTAAAAACAGGATGAAAACTTGGAGTTAATTGACTCTTTCAAAGCCAAATGTAAAGCTTCCCACTAACACCACCATTCACCAAGGAATTTTTATGACTCTACTTCCTCATTTTTTGCAGTGTCATTTTAAAATTTTGAACAACAAAGTACATAGAATGTCCCAGTGATTTCTTACTGTTATTACACAATGAGATAAAATCACAGGCCTTCAAAATCCCTCCTGGTTAATACAGCCAGCAGTGGCATTAAGCTTTTAGCAAAATAAGTGAGGTTTTTTTCAGTGTCTCTGGTTTCTCCATTCATTGTAATAGCAGCAGAGTATTTCAGAAATACTAATGACCATTTTTCACCACCTCTCTGTGGAAGTGGTTTTTAATGTCAGTGCATCAGCTTCTCTAATGTGAGAAGGACATCACAGTTCTTAAATATTTTGGATGCCTGCTTTGTATCCAAAATGAAAGTCTGGATTGAGTCTACCCATTGAAAGCATTTCACAGAACACTTTAGGTGTTGTCAGATGCCCCAACAACTCCTGTCCTATGCCTGCCTGCAGCACATCTGTTGGTATCAGAGAGGGATAATGGTGAACTCCCATTTATACAGCTGAGAAGTAAATTGGTTCTTTCCCTTTTGCTTTCTAGTTGCAAAATCTTGGGCAGAAGTTGTAAAATCAGGTGTTGCAAGACCACAGCCCAAGGCTGCTAAAAAAAATGCCTGTAAAAGAAGGTCCCTGAAGAAGACAACTCAATTGTTAAAGGTAAGGATTTTTCCTCCCATTTTTTTTCCCCTTATCCTTTTTTTTTAACTCACCCTTTTTTTTTTCATCCTACTGGTTGTTTCCTCTTCCTTTTTTTTTCTTCTTTCTCCAGAACCACAAAACATCTTGTAGATATTTTGCTACAGAACCTAAAAGCTTCTGAGCCTTTAGTATGATACTAAATGGGTGTTAATGTCTTTGTCACAGCTTATAAGAAAGGTAGATTTATATAAAAGGAATTTGTTTATTAACTTTTCTTGTGTTGTTTTCTTTGTGGTATTTTTTTTTCCCCTTCTTTTCCCCTCTGCAGACTCCAGAAAGGAAAATAAAAGGTCATTTTAGCACTGGTCATGCAGAGTCACCTGCTACAATAGTTGTGGGTAGAGCTTATTCCACCACAGTCAGAACAGCTGGACAGGCCCCTAAAGTGGTAAAAAATCCTCACTTGAAGCTAAACATGGATGAAAGCTCCACGGGTAAGTTTTTAAAGCCCATTGCCCCCTCTGCCAACTGTGTCATTCTTTGTCAAAACATATGCTCATTTCTTTAAATATAATTTATAGTAATGATGGAAAAGTGCCAAACTCCAGAGAATGAGAGTGGAAGAACATTTTTGGGCATGGTTCAGAAGACTGATTTTACACCCACGTGTACTGCAGAGGAGATTTCTGAATTGCACACTCCTGAAGAAGTTGGTAAGTTTGTTATTGGGGGGGAAAAAAGGGAATATTTAGATGTACTTAGGGGGGGAGATGTGTCTACTGCTTGGGACAGTGACTTGTCTCAGCCTAGGCAGGCTTGGTGTACTGAGATGAAGCATCTGGCAGCCCAGATATGGAACCATTGGTTTTATTTTATATTAAAATTTTGTAATTCCTGTTAGTTTTTGAGTAGGTGCTTAGGGAGACCTTGTGCTGAAGCTTGGCTCTTTCTTAACTAGCTGTCTGTGGATCCATCAAAATCCAGTGACAAAGTTTCATGGCAGGGAGAGATTTCTGTGTAATCTTGCAGAAAAAGTCTATTTAAAACATATTTTTTGAAAATCAGGTTAGAAAGACTCATATCAATAAGGGGCTGTGTGAAGCCCCAAGAAAAATCAAGAATAAATCCTTCAATAGTTAAAATATTAACAGCTGAAAATGAGTCTGGTTGATTTATTTTGGCAGAAGCTTGGTGTAAATTGTTTCAGGCAGAAAATGCAACTTCTCCAAAATCTGTGAGTTGTTCTGGCCAGACTTTTTTTTCCCATAACCCTTCCCTTTTATTCATTTCTTGTTTGCTAGTAGGAGTAAAGGCCAAATGTATGTTCTTTAATATGGAAATTTCTGTTTTATGTCTGGTATTGCTTTAAAACAGAAAGGAAATCTCAATAAAAAAACTTGGAGCACTAGGAATGTTAGGGGCAACAGGAAACATTCATTTTTATATCACAGTAAATAAGAAAAAAGAATCAAATTAGTTTGTAATCACCTTTTTAGATGTGTGCTGTGCCTCATAGAAGCTAGTTACCAAATCAGTGGTTGGTGCCCATGTTTGCATTTTGGTTTGTAGGAGGCTCTGGCTGTTTGAAATCATTTTCCTCAGTTACACAGCAATTAGAATGTTTGGATTTTCTGCCTAACTCTTTTTCTAAATTACATAAATCTACTTGTTTCAGGAGAGATGATGGTTTCACCATTAAATAGTTCAGCTGCTTCAGAACAGAAACAAGATAGTCCAGGCATTTGTCTCTTTCTGAGAGAGGAGGAGTCTCCAATGTCTACTTTTGCTGCAATATCCTCCAAAACTCCTGAAAAAAGAAAAGCTGTGCTGGAAGAAAATATTAGTGTGGATACTTTGTCAGTAATTCCAGAAAAACAAACGCCTGGGGTGAAATCAGGAAGTAAAAGGACTCCAAAGCAGAAGTTTGAGCCAGTTGACATCATGCCAGACATCAGGCAGCTTTTTAGGACCCCAAAGCAGAAGTCAGAGCCAGTAGAGGCCTTGTCAGGTGTCAAGCAGCTCATGAAGACCCCAAAGCAGAAGTCAGAGCCAGTAGAGGCCTTGTCAGGTGTCAAGCAGCTCATGAAGACCCCAAAGCAGAAGTTGGAACCATCAGAGGCCTTGTCTGGCATCAAGCAGCTCATGAAGACCCCAAAGCAGAAGCTGGAACCATCAGAGGCCTTGTCTGGCATCAAGCAGCTCATGAAGACCCCAAAGCAGAAGCTGGAACCATCAGAGGCCTTGTCTGGCATCAAGCAGCTCATGAAGACCCCAAAGCAGAAGTTGGAACCATAAGAGGCCTTGTCTGGCATCAAGCAGCTCATGAAGACCCCAAAGCAGAAGCTGGAACCATCAGAGGCCTTGTCTGGCATCAAGCAGCTCATGAAGACCCCAAAGCAGAAGCTGGAACCATCAGAGGCCTTGTCTGGCATCAAGCAGCTCATGAAGACCCCAAAGCAGAAGCTGGAACCATCAGAGGCCTTGTCTGGCATCAAGCAGCTCATGAAGACCCCAAAGCAGAAGCTGGAACCATCAGAGGCCTTGTCTGGCATCAAGCAGCTCATGAAGACCCCAAAGCAGAAGCTGGAACCATCAGAGGCCTTGTCTGGCATCAAGCAGCTCATGAAGACCCCAAAGCAGAAGCTGGAACCATCAGAGGCCTTGTCTGGCATCAAGCAGCTCATGAAGACCCCAAAGCAGAAGCTGGAACCATCAGAGGCCTTGTCTGGCATCAAGCAGCTCATGAAGACCCCAAAGCAGAAGCTGGAACCATCAGAGGCCTTGTCTGGCATCAAGCAGCTCATGAAGACCCCAAAGCAGAAGCTGGAACCATCAGAGGCCTTGTCTGGCATCAAGCAGCTCATGAAGACCCCAAAGCAGAAGCTGGAACCATCAGAGGCCTTGTCTGGCATCAAGCAGCTCATGAAGACCCCAAAGCAGAAGCTGGAACCATCAGAGGCCTTGTCTGGCATCAAGCAGCTCATGAAGACCCCAAAGCAGAAGCTGGAACCATCAGAGGCCTTGTCTGGCATCAAGCAGCTCATGAAGACCCCAAAGCAGAAGCTGGAACCATCAGAGGCCTTGTCTGGCATCAAGCAGCTCATGAAGACCCCAAAGCAGAAGTCAGAACCAGTAGAGGACTTGTCGGGCATCAAGCAGCTCATGAAGACCCCAAAACAGAAGTCAGAGCCAGCAGAGGACCTGTCTGGCATTAAGCAGCTCATGCAGACTCCAAAGCAGACGTTGGAACCATCAGAGGCCTTGTCTGGCATCAAGCAGCTCATGAAGACCCCAAAGCAGAAGCTGGAACCATCAGAGGCCTTGTCTGGCATCAAGCAGCTCATGAAGACCCCAAAGCAGAAGTTGGAGCCAGTAGAAGACCTGTCAGGTGTCAAGCAGCTCATGAAGACCCCAAAGCAGAAGTCAGGGCCAGTTGAAGACCTGTCTGGCATTAAGGAACTCTTGAGGACCCCACAGCAAGAGTTGGAGCCTGTTGCAGATGAAGTTGCCTTTACAAGGTCACTGAATGCTCCAGCAGAAAGCAGGGAAGCAGCAGCAGATGTGGGAGGTGTCAATTTAATCAAGAGAACTCCAAGGCTGAAGTATCAACCAGTAGAAGACATGATTGGGGTCAGCCGTATCTTCAAGACCCCAAAGGCAAAAGTTGAACCCATTGAAAACATGTTTGGTTTTAGTAGGTTAGTGAAGACACCAAAGGAGAAGTGTCAGCCAGTGGAGGACTTTGTGGGTCTGCAAAGGCTGATGGCAGAGCCCAGGCAGGAACGTTCTGACTCTGAGGTGGACTACGTTGGAGTGACAGAGATGTTTGACAGAGCAGAGGAAAGGGAGGTAAAACACTTCAGCTTTTGGAAGGGGTGTGTGGAGACTTGGAAGCCTGGGGTTGGAATGACTTCTTAGGCCATCTTGGACATCTTGTGACATATGTGAAGTGCTGTAATGTACATCTGTGACCTCTGGAGGAAAGACACCTAGAAAAGCACAGTGTGTTCATCTGGAAACTTGTTTTTTTGGTAGCTTTGTCCAGCTGGGTGCCCCCTGCTAGAAGACACCAACTTGTTGTGAATTTGTGTCCAAGCACTTTTCTTTCTGGGGTGATTTGTTCCCGTTGTGTTTAAAGCATCCTTTACATTGCTTACAAACTAGAATAGAACTTTATCTCAGCCTTCCTTGCCATGATGGAGGTGTGTGCTTGGGGCTCCTTGTCCTGCACAGTTCCTTCACACCCTGTAGATGAAACTTCATAGAATCATTAAGGTTAGAAAAGACCTTTAAGATCATCAAGCCCCAGCCACCAACCCAACACTACCATGACCACTAAACCATGTCCACACAGTTTTTGAACCCTCCAGGGCTGATGACTCCACTTCCCTGGGCAGCCTGGGCCAATTTCACCACTCTTTAGGTGAAGAAATCCATCCTAATATCCACCCTAAATCTCTAATCCCATTTTCTCTCATCTTATTTTTTAAATATTGATTTTAATGCTCGTTCCCAGATCCATTTTTTTTCCTTGTAGAACTTGTGCACTAGTTTAGGTGGCAAGGATGAAGTTTGATGTATTTGTGTGCTGGTATCAGATACATGGGTGCAGTGATGAACCTAAGTTGATGTCCTTTTTTAGGGAAAAGTATTTGACAAGACTTCTTCCAATATGTTCTGTTGGTTGGTTCCATTGTGTCTGTCCCTTCTGACATGTATTGAGTGATTATTGTTTATTCCCTTAGGTGAGCTCAGCAAATGTTGTGGATTCTATGCAGGAAGATCCTGCACCTCCTTGTGCTAATTCCAATCACAAATTTGGTAAGTACAAATAGTTTAACTAGAGAAATAGTGGATGTAGATGGTAATAGGTGATTTTGGGAAGTTTTAACATAGCTTAAAAATTCCTAAATATCCATTGTGAAGGGTATGTAGCTCATGAGTTTGTGCAGTCAAAACAGTAACAGTGCAGTGGTTTGTTGGTGTCTCCAAACATACCAGTCTGTAAAATCTGATGTTAGGGTCTCCACTTAAAATTATGGAATCATAGAATTGTTGTGGTTGGAAAAGACCCTTGAGACCATCGAGTCCAACCATCACCACTGACCCATGTCCCTCACACCACATCTCCATGGCTTGGGAACCCCTCCAGGGGTGGGGACTCCACCACTGCCCTGGGCAGCCCGGCACAGCCCCGGGCAGGCCTTTAAGGGAAGACATTTTTCCTAAAATCCAACCTAAACCTCCCCCGGTGCAACTTGAGGCTGTTTCCTCTTGTCCTATGGCTTCTTCCTTGGGAGAAGAGACCAACTCCCACCTGGCTCCAACCTCATTTCAGGGAGGAGTTGTTGACAGCCTCCTGTGCTCCACTCTCTTGGCAAAGACTGTGAAGAACATAGCTTCAACCTGCTAATGCTACCTTTGGTCAGAAGCCTGATCTTTAATCTTGGAATTGGTTGAGTTCATTACTTGTTTATTGATTGATTTTTTTAAATTTAACTGTATTAAGTGGGGTTTGTTTGAGCCAGGTGACTCTTCTGGGAGAATCAAAGCTCACAGGTACTTGGATATAATGTATAACTGCTCTTTCTGCTCTTTTTCTATGTAAAAATTCTGAATGGGGAAAAAAACCACCTGTTTTAGAAGATGGAGGAAATACTTCACAAGGTGAAGAATCTCAACAGAAGGAAGCAACTAGTGAAGACCAGTCTACCCAGAGACCAACAAGAGGCAGACCACAAAGGACAGTCCATCCTGCTTCAGCAAAACAGTGTGAAAAGGGTTTGAATCTAAAAGAATTGCAAGGGCTGGGAAAAAAGAGCAGCCAGGAGGAGATGGGAGAGATCAATTCTTCAGCTTCAGTATCTTTAAGTGAAGGAGAAGGAAGAACAAAGCCCTGTGTACAGGAAGAAATTGTTCCAGAGCTCTCTGATCAGGAAAAGATGGAAACTGTTCCATCTGTGCAGCCACATGGAGCTAGGCTAAGACGAGGAAGAGGTAAAAGCACAGCAGCAAAGGAGTCAAAGCATCCAGGTGAGAATCCTCAGTCTTGTGGCAAAGATTCTTCAGTGCTACAAAAAGAACTTGCAAATATGAAGCAGACTCTGCAGGAGTATGGCATCAATGACATCTTAGAAACCAAAGATGAACCAAACATAAAGGCAATGAGGGCACCCAGTAGCAATCAAAATGAGAATCATCAACCAGAAACAGGTGTAAAAAAACCTGGAAACAAACCTAACAAAGGTGGTGAAGACAGTGAAGAAAAGCTTCTGTCACCTGGGAGGAGGACTAGAGGAGTCAAAAAAGTAGAAAATACAGAATCACTTCTTCCACCCAGAAGAGGAAGAAGAGGTAGAAATGACCAAGTCACCCAACCTTCCTCAGAGGGGACAACGAGGAGGCTTCGTAAAGACCCATCAGCAGTGCAAAGGGATGAAGAGACTTCTGAGAGAGACACTGAGGCTGCCACAGCAGGAGAATCTGAACATGGAGCTACACTCAAGGTGACAGAGGAGAGAGGAAGGTCTTTGAGGAGTGGTAGAAAGCACTTGCCTGCAGTAAAAGCAGGTGTTTGTGGGATGGCACTTGAAAGCACACAGAACCTTCAGAAAACTGAGGAAACTTCAACTGAAACACAGTCACACATCAAAAATGAGATGAAAGGATCTCGGGGAGATGACACAGAGAATGCTCAGGAAAATACAACAGAGGCATCTCAAAGATTAAAGGCAGAGTCACCTTCTGGAGAGACAAACAAAATGCCAGTTCCTGCTCTGAACTTGGAAGCAAGCAGAAGTGCAGTGCAGGAAACAAAGAGAACGAGGAACAGGAGAGGCACAAAAGACTCTTTGGAGAAAAAACCAGATGAAATTGCTAAAGACATAAACACCACTGAACTAATTACCCCCCAAATCAAGTCAGAAACCAAACTGGGGGAGTCTTCCCTCACAGATTCTTCGGGCTGTGTTGGTGTGAAGGACACAGACCGAGTGCTGAAGGAGCAGAGCCACCCAGCTGCCACCTCAGGAGCTGCTCCAGACAGTGACAGTCCTGCTGGTGGCCGTCAGAAGCGCACAAGGAGTGAGCTGAAAGCCAAGCAGACTGGAATCCTGCAAGGGAATGAAGCCCTGAAAAATGGGACAGCGTGGAGAAGAGGGACAGGGAAAAAAGTGAAGTTTGAAGAAGCTGATTCCAAAGTGGTCAAAGGGAAAAGGAGTTTCCCTGAGGAGGACAAAGGAATGACTTGTAAGGGTGGTCAACAGGACACTGCAGAAAATCCTTCACAAGTGAGGAGGAGCAGAAGGAAGCAAGTTGATTCCATTCCACAAACAGTTTCTTCTGTAGAAAAACAAAGGTCAGCTGCAGGTCAGAGTCAAGAGGAGGCTTCTGTAAAAGAGCAAGAGGCAGCTCTGGAAGCTGCTGCCTCTTCAACAGGAGACACCCCACCGAGGCGGGGGAGAAGACGAGAGGTTGCTGCAGCATCACAGACATCTAGAGCTCTCTCTGCCAGAAGAAGATGTGGGGTCCTAGAGGGTGATGGTAAAACAATGACTGTGAAGGAAGATGAAAAACCAGCTTTGGGAAATAAAACTTTGCAGGCAAAAGCAAACACATCAACAAGAGACAAAGGGAAGAAAACTGGTCTAGCAGCAGAGGCAAAACGTTCATCTCCTCCCCAGAGAAAATGGGACTTAGCAGGCACTGGTGAGGAAGAGGAGGGTCCTCATGAAGAGCAAAACGTGCCTGTGGAAACAGTGCCCTGTGCAGAGGAGAAGCCATTAGGAAGGGGCCGGAGGAGAGAAACTGCTCTGGCATCTCACACAGCTAACTACATTTCTCTTAGAGGAAAACGTGGTTTGCCAGCAAATGCTGGTAAAGAAGCTTCTAAAGAAGATCAAAATGTTCCATTGGAAACTTCTGATTCAGCTGGAAAAGAAAATCAGCTGAGAAGAAGCAGAAGGAAAGAAATTGTCCCCTTGTTAGAAACAAGTTCTACTCAGGGAAAACAGGGCTTATCAAAAGAAAGGGGTAAGAAAAACAGTTGTAGGGAAGAAAAAAAGCTGATTGTGGAAAATTCTGCTTCCCAAGAAGAAATAAATCATTTAAAAGGGGACTCAGAGCAGAGGGTGACCTCGCTGGCTGTCAGTTCTCCCTCACTTCAAGGTTTGCCAGAAGGTTGTAAGGATGAAACTCAATCTGCCAAAGAAAATCCATCAAGAGCGAGTCGAAAGAAAAGGATTCCTTCCCCATCTGAAAAAAACAGTTCCACTTCTCTCAGGGAAAAGTCTGGGTTGCCCAGAGGTAGAGCCCAAAAGAGGGTTCTCGAGGAAGCTGAAGTTACTTCTCTAGAAGAGAATTCATCTCAGCAAAAAAGGCAATTGAGGAATAAAAGGAGAAAGGTAGAATTCACTTCAGAGGCAGCTGCTTGTACTTCTCTCCCTGAGAAGTTGCCAGAAGAAGGTGACTCTTCAGAGGCTCAGAAGGTGTGTTTGGCATCCACTGGCTCTGAGAAAAAACACCAGACTGGGCGACGGCA